>NC_041397.2:321617611-321732611 GCF_900747795.2 Erpetoichthys calabaricus
TAGTTAAGCGAGCAGAAGATGAACTGATCACCAAAAGGCTTAAAGCTAAAGATGACACATTTCTCTTATGCAAGATTAGTATTTTGTTTGTGGTTTGTACAATTGAACAGTGAAAACTGGAAAGGAGCACCATACAAAAGTTCAGACTCCCCAAGACATTTGAGGTCTAGGATAACTTTTCCCATGTCTCAGACCTTCATTCGATAGGTTTATTCCTCATTCACAGTCATCATCCATCCATCCATTATTCAACTTGCTATATCCTAACTACAGGGTCACGGGGGTCTGCTGGAGCCAATCCCAGCCAACACAGGGCGCAAGGCAGGAAACAAACCCCGGGCAGGGCGCCAGCCCACCACAGCACAGTCATCATTGCTGTATAAATTCTCTGACTCCTCAAACCTTCTCCCAATAATCAGCAGCCATGGGCTGCCTAGCACTCTGAAAAATAAAAAACTGACGGCTCACAAAGCAGGAGAAGGTATTCTACAAGAAGATAGCAAAGCATTTTCAGGTCTCTGTTTCCTCAGTTCGTAATGTCATTAAGAAATGGCAGTTAACTGGAAAAGCGGAAGTCAAATTGAGGTCCGGAAGACCTTGAAAACTTTCTGAAAGAACTGCAAAAGACCTTCAGGAGGATTTAGGAGACTCTAGAGTGATGGTGCCCTGTTGTACTGTGCAGTGACACCTGAACAAATTCATGGTAGAGTCAGCAGAAGAAAACCTTTCCTGCATCCTCACAACACAGTTCAGTGCCTGAAGTTTGCCAATGAACATCTAAACAAGCCTGATGCATTTTGGAAAGAAGTTATGTGGACTGATGAAATCAAAATAAAACATTTTTGCCACAATATGCAAAGGTACAGTAAGTTTGGAGAAAAAATGGGGCCAAATTCCAGGAAAAGAACACATCTCCAGCTATTAAACATGATGGTGGATCGATCAGGCTTTGGGCTTATGTTGCAGCCACTGTCACTGGGAACATGTCATTGGTAGAGGGAAGATGAGTCCTTAAACAAGATAATAATCTGAAACACACCCTGACCTAAACATCATTGAAAATCTGTGGACAGAGTCTTAAAACAGCATTGCATGCAAGAAGGCCCAAGATTATAACAGAATTAAAAGCATTTTGGAAGAAGGAATGGGTGAAAATACTCCAAGTAAAAATTCAAACACTCTTTGCTGGCTACAAAAAGTATTTACAAGCTGTGATACTCGCCAAAGGGGGTCTTACTAAGTACTGACCATGTCAGGTACCCAAACTTATGCTTCAGGACCTTTTCATTTTTTTGGTATTTTGTACCTGTGAATGATGGAAATAAATATGTAATATTGCTTAAAATATTAAAGAAATGTGCCATATTTAACTTTATTCCTTTTGCTGATCAGTTCATCTTCTGGGTATGATGAGGATGGACAGGATTAGAAATGAGGCCATTAGAGGGTCAGCTCAAGTTGGATGGTTGGGAGACAAAGTCAGAGAGGCGAGATTGCATTGGTTTGGATATGTGCAGAGGAGAGATGCTGGGGATGTTGGGAAATGGATACTAAGTATAGAGCTACCAGGCAAGTGGAGAAGTGGAAGGCCTAAGAGAAGGTTTATAGATGTGGTGAGAGAGGACATGCAGGCGTGACAGAACAAGATGACAAGGACAGGAAGATAAGGAAGAAGATGCTCTGCTGTGGCAACCCCTAACGGGAGCAGCCAAAAGAAGAAGAAGATCAGTTCATCTCCTGTTCACTTCACTATTCACAGTAACAGTAATTTTAAGCATGGGTGCTCAAACTTTTGCATGCCACTGTATATAAAATGTCCTCCATAATGTTCGCCACAAGCACACATGTTTCTTCCACCTCTGCTCCACAGTTTAAAATTACAAATCAAGCACTTGATTTACACTAGAATCCCTGAAGTTTGCAAAAATATTCGTAATGCCACATCACCTTAATTTTACTCACAGCTCCTCATCACTATACCAATTGTGCACTGATATCTATCTATCTATCTATCTATCTATCTATCTATCTATCTATCTATCTATCTATCTATCTATCTATCTATCTATCTATCTATCTATCTATCTATCTATCTATCTATCTATCTATCTATCTATCTATCTATCTATCTATCTATCTATCTATCTATCTATCTATCTATCTATCTATCTATCTATCTATCTAAATGCCTTTGTTTTGCAAATGTTTCAATCGGCCACTGGCAGGTGAACTGCTATCCCATCTCCCACAGAGGCAGCAGTCAGATGCAAAATTTTCACAGCTGAAATGTATTTATCTGGGAGTTAGGTGCTTGGAATTGGGAAAGTAATATATCATTAATTGAAATACATACATTTCATGTGTGTTCCATGTCTACAACCATCTGTGTAAATTTTGGATGACAGGAAATGTGAGAAATGTGAGAAATTTTTTCATATGTTTTAGCAATAATGACAAAATGTTGACATGTAGTGTATAAAGTGTGAAGACTGAAGTCAAAATACGAAGTAAACACTGTCATAAAAGGTATAACAAAACAAGTGTGCTTTTAATCAAGAACAAAATTGTTCAATGTACATGTTGCTGTCAATGTGTTAAAACTGAAACCTAAATATCAATTGACACAATGTAAAGATGTTTACTTGGCTGGTGCAGGGTAAGAACTGCTGCTTCGTAATCAAGCTGTTGTTGGTTCGGTCCCAGATCATCCCTGCATTTAGTGCTTTGAGTAGTGAGCTCCTCTTATTACACACCTCAGCCTCCCTGGAAAAGACTATTCAGGGGTTCTGGAGAGGAGGGTCCGTCGGATAGTCGAGCCTCGGATTCAGGAGGAACAGTGTGGTTTTCGTCCTGGTCGTGGAACAGTGGACCAGCTCTATACCCTTAGCAGGGTCCTGGAGGGTGCATGGGAGTTCGCCCAACCAGTCTACATGTGTTTTGTGGACTTGGAAAAGGCATTCGACCGTGTCCCTCGGGGAATCCTGTGGGGGGTGCTCCGGGAGTATGGGGTACCGGACCCCCTGATAAGGGCTGTTCGGTCCCTGTACGATCGGTGCCAGAGCTTGGTCCGCATTGCCGGCAGTAAGTCAAACCCGTTTCCAGTGAGAGTTGGACTCCGCCAGGGCTGCCCTTTGTCACCGATTCTGTTCATAACTTTTATGGACAGAATTTCTAGGCGCAGCCAGGGCGTTGAGGGGGTCCGGTTTGGTGGGCTCAGGATTGGGTCACTGCTTTTTGCAGATGATGTTGTCCTGTTTGCTTCATCAGGCCGTGATCTTCAGCTCTCTCTGGATCAGTTCGCAGCCGAGTGTGAAGCGGCTGGGATGGGAATCAGCACCTCCAAATCCAAGACCATGGTCCTCAGCCGGAAAAGGGTGGAGTGCCCTCTCAGGGTTGGGAGCGAGATCTTGCCCCAAGTGGAGGAGTTCAAGTATCTCGGGGTCTTGTTCACGAGTGAGGGAAGAATGGAGCGTGAGATTGACAGGCGGATCGGTGCGGCATCCGCAGTAATGCGAGCTCTGCATCGGTCTGTCGTGGTGAAAAAGGAGCTGAGCCGCAACGCGAAGCTCTCAATTTACCAGTCGATCTATGTTCCTACCCTCACCTATGGTCATGAGCTATGGGTAGTGACCGAAAGAACGAGATCGCGAATACAAGCGGCTGAAATGAGTTTCCTCCGCAGGGTGTCTGGGCTTTCCCTTAAAGATAGGGGTGAGAAGCTCAGTCATCCGTGAGGGGCTCAGAGTTGAGCCGCTGCTCCTCCGCATCGAGAGGAGTCAGATGAGGTGGCTCGGGCATCTGATCAGGATGCCTCCTGGACGCCTCCCTGGTGAGGTGTTCCAGGCACGTCTAACCGGGAGGAGACCCCGGGGAAGACCCAGGACACGTTGGAATTCTCCCGGAAGAGCTAGAAGAAAGTGGCCGGGGAGAGGGAAGTCTGGGCATCTCTGCTCAAGCTGCTGCCCCCGCGACCCGACCTCGGATAAGCGGAAGAGGATGGATGGATGGATGGATGGCTCCTCTTATTATTACATTTATAAAATAGAAAACATACATTTTATTTGAGTGTTAACAGCCTGTATAAAGTTATGGTACTTATAAAAGTTAGTGTTTTTTATTATTTTTTTTTAAATTCAGTTTTATTCTCTCAGTCACGTTCACATTCCCCCGATTTGACACTGTTAGTTTTCAAATGAAGACATGTTATAACAAAACAAGTGGGCTCTTTATTCCATTTTTATTGTTTTATTCTTGCATAAAAGCACACTTGTTTCATTGATTTGTTAGGGACAGTATGTATTTATTATATAATAATAATATTATTATATAATAATAATAATACCAGCTCACTACACAAAACAATAAATGCAGGGAGCACCCTGGATTGAACCAGCAACTTCCTGATTTAAGAAGCAACAGTTCTTGCCACTGACTAGCCAAACAGTTATCTGTGAGATTGCTGCATTTCCACACACACACATGCATGCAAACGTCTTCACTTCATATCAATTGCTATTTAGGCTTCAGTTTTCACACTCTGACAGCAACATGTAAATTAAACAAATTCTTTTTGTTTGGTTTTATTCTTGAATAAAAGCACACCTGTTTTATTGTAACTTTTCTGAAAGTGTTTATTTGATATTTGGACTTCAGTCTTCACACATCATACACTTTAACAACATTTTGTCTGTATTACTATAACATATGAAATGCGTTTCTGCTTTAGTTAATTTTCCTCACATTTCCTGTCATCCTACACTTACCCAGATCATTCTAGACACAGATCACACATGAAATGTATGTATTACAAATAATGATATGTTATTTTCCTATACAATTCCAGACACCTCAGTGCCAGATAAACAGACTTTAGCTGTGAGTATTTCGTGTCTGATTTCAGCTGCCTCAGTGGTGGAAGGGATAGCAGGCTGCCTGCCTGCAGCTGATTGACATATTTGCAAAATAAAGGGGCTTATTGTGGGCAATTGGCGAAGTGATGAGGAGCTGTGAGTAAAATTAAGGTGGCCCGGCATTACAAATATTTTAGCAGGATTCAGGGATTCTAGTGTTAAAGTGCAATTAGCTGACTTTCATTTAAGGGGATTTGCATACATTTTGGTCACACCATGCAGAAATGACAAGACTGTTTCAATATTGTCCCTCCATTTTTTTTGGGGGGGGGGGCACTATAATGTTTGGCACACAGCAATGCCATGTCTATTAAAGCTGTCATATTTAGCCATCATTGGAATGTCACAGGGTGGCACTGTGGCGCAGTGGTAGCGCTGCTGCCTTGCAGTTAGGAGACCCGGGTTCGCTTCCCAGGACTTCTCTGGGTAGCGTTTGCTTGTTCTCTGGTGATTCCAAATTTGCCCTAGTGTGTGCTTGGTGTGTTTGTGTGTGTCCTACGGTGGGTTGGCACCCTGCCCGGGATTGGTTCCTGCCTTGTGCCCTGGGATTGGCTACAGCAGACCCCTGTGTTCGGATTCAGTGGGTTGGAAACTGGATGGATGGCATGTCACAGATCCCTTAATTTTATTATTTTTTTTTACATACTCCTGTGTTGCCTCAGCAATATGTTTGGATCATTATCTTGTTGTAAGATGAAGTGTTGTCCAATGAGTTTGGAGGTATTTAGTGGAACTTGAGCAGATGTTTGTACACACCTCAGAATTCATTGTGCTACTGCCATCAGAAGTTCTATGATCAATGAAGAGAAGTGTGTCAGGACCTGTGGCAGCCATACGTGCCCAAGCCGTAACACCCCCAGCCAACGCCATGTTTAACAGATGATGTGGTCTGTTTTGGATCTTGGGCAGTTCCTCTTCATATCCATAATTTGCTCTGGCCATCACTCTGTTGCAGGTTCATTTTTGCCTTGTCTGTCCACAAAACTTTTTTCCAGAATTCTGCAGACTCTTTTAAGTCTTTTTTGCCAACTGCAATCGGGCCGTCCTGTTTTTATGGCTAACTATTTGGTTTGCATCCTGCAGTGTTGCCTCTGGATTTCTGTTCATGAAGTCTTCTGTGAATAGTTTTCTCTGACTCATCCACTTCTGCCTCCTGAAGACTGCTTTTGTGTTTAGAGCTTTTTCTTTACCATAGTGAGGATTCTTCTGTCATCAGTAGTAGAGGTCTTCCTTGCGTTCTTTCTTCTTAATGATATTCCACACACATGATTTTGGGCATCCTAAGGTTTTCCCAATGTCTCGAATGGTTTTAGCTTCATAACTGCTTTTTTCACTTTCATTGGCACAGCTCGTGTTCTCACGTTGAACAATGGCAACTACAGATTCCAAAGGCTACAAGGTATCTTATGATGCAATGAAAGCCGTCAGAGGAATCACAAAATTGTGATTCCCAAAATTTTTGTTCCAAAAATTAAAGTGACCCCAAAATGGGGTGACCATGTAAAAAAGTATTTTCATTTCTACATGGTGAGACCAAAATATTTGCAAATACCTCTAAATGAAAGTCTGCAATATGCATTTTAATTACATTTGAAGTGTTTGATTTGTAATTTTGAAAAGTAGAGCAGAGGGGGAAGTCAAGAAAAAATGTGTCTTTGTCCCAAACATTGTGGAAGGCACTGTATATTTATAGATATATATACGCTTTAGCTGCTTGTCATTTTGTGTTTTATTTTAACTTCAGTACATTTACAATACATGTTTAGGAATTTAACTAACATTACGCAATTCCATCTTGACAGTTTCTGCCATTCTTTTTTCCTTTTATTTTCAGGTCCCGAAGCTCCAATTTTTACCCCACAGTCTCCTGAATCTCGGAGCAGAGACGAGTTTTTACAATGTGAGTTTGTGCTTTGGATCATCACAATAGAAATCATTTCTCTATGAATATCTCAGATCAGGGTTATGACATGAAAATGTAACCAGCAGAAAATGCGGTGTGAGTGTTATGTGACTGAAAGTTTGGGGGTCCTGAGACGAGTGCATTACGGGATAGAGGAGATCAGTAAGTGAACCCCCAAAACAGTCTGTTGATCTTGACTCTGTTAAGTGTGACGTGAATTAAAAATACACCTCAAATGAAGTCCTGCTGACTATGCCAGGTCCTCCTGTCACTCAAGTCCTACCTCCATTGTTCTTTTGCCGTCTCCTTTAGCCACATTTTTTCCTTGCACCTTCTGCTGTTTTCCCCTTTTTTTCCCAGTCTCTCCTTTCTCCGGTTGCTTTTTTCAGTTGCTCGCTTATAATATTAATAATAGTAATTTATTTATACAGCACACTCCATGCAATGAAAGCAGCTCAATGTTATTCAGAGACAAAAAAGCAATATAAAACTACCTTTAAGATATGCATATACAGTCATGTGGAAAAGTAAGTACACCTCTTGATTTGCTTTTTCCTTTTTAATATATGTGGTGTCACAAACTCGAGACAGAGTCACAGAAAGGTTTGGGGCAGCCACCCGTATAATTGGTTTCCTGGCTGCAAAAGTCGTTTAAATGAATACAGCACTGATGTGCACACAACCGAGTCCAAAAGAGAACTGAAGGAATAGGGAAAAGGTGGAGGCTTTTAAAGGGGAAGACAGGAAGTGAGGTCATAGGGGTCGGGCTCTTGAGGGTCTTTAGCCATTGGTTTGAGCCCAGACGTGACATCACAGGGGCCAGAGCCGGCAAGGTCTGCTTCCATAAGCTCGGTCTCGGAAGTGACGTCAAGAGAGCCAGGTGGAATCTCCCATGAATGGTCTGCGGGAAAGGTAGAAAAAGAGTCAGTGTACTCTGCGACATCCCAGCATGCCTCTGAACTGCCCTTACTCAAGCCCTTTAGCTGCCTCCCATGCGCACGTGTGTGACAGTGGCCATGTCAAGATCTCATCTTCATTTTAACAGTATTTATAGATAATGGTGAGGTTATTGACATTTTTAAAAAAATGAACATTTGATTTGCAGTGATTTACTCAATGAAAAGTGAACAGATATGCCATTTAAGTCTTTAGTAAAAGTAACCCCCCACCCCCTCCACCCTGTCTGTAATCTTTGCTATTGCCCCTCAAGTTACCATTTTCTCAGACTGTCTAGCAGTCACTAACATCCTCAGGAACACCTCCATGCAGAATTCTTTCACTTTTGTGTAGATCTCTTGAAATTCCTTTCCAAACTCAGAGGCATCTATACCCTTCACTGTGAAGGCCTCAGAGAGCTCTTTTGTGATAACACACACTTCAACAACAAAGAGCAAACCAACTTAAATGTGGGAGGTTTCAATAAGTGGACAACTTCAGACGAGATCCTCTCCCAGGATGCCCTCCTCATCATCACCACCTGATTCTTATTTGAGGGGCTGATCAATGAAGGGGTGCACTTACTTTTTCTGTATATGGAATTTGCGTTTATTTTTATTTACGTTATAAAGTACACTACAACAATTTAAATGTGTCCTGATGTTTGTTATGTTTTATCACTTTTATCTAAAGAAACTCTTTAAAAGAAGATCAAATCTGGATGTGTTCACATACAGCACTTTCGAGAAGTATTGAGACCCTATAACTTTTTCACATTCTGTTATATTACGATGCAAAAATCATTTCAATTAATTTTAACACTCATCAAGCAACACCCTAAATGACAAATCAAAAACAGGATTTGAGAAATTTTTGCAAATCAAATAACTGAAATATCGCACTAACAGAGGTGATCAGGACTTACTTGAAGCCCCTTTGGCAGTGAACATGGCTTACTGTCTTCTTGGGTCTGATATGACAGCTTTGTGCACCTGGATTTGGGGATTTCCTGCAATTCTTCTCTGCAGATGTTTTCAGTCTTTATCAGGTTGAAGCGAGACCACCAGTGGACAGCAATGTTTAGGACTCTCCAGAAATGTTCAAGCCTGGGCTGTGCCTGGGCTATTCAAGAACATTCACAGGTGGAGTGGTGGCTCTGAGGCTAGGGATCTGCACTGGCAATCAGAAGGTTGCCGGTTTGAATCCCATAAATGCCAATAGGGACTCTGCTCTGTTGGGCCCTTGAGCAAAGCCCTTAACCTGCAATTGCTGAGCTCTTTGAGTAGTGAGAAAAGCGCTATACAAATGCAAAGAAATATTATATTATTATTATTTCCATAAAGCACTCCTGGGTGGTCCTTGCTTTGTGCTTTGGTTTATGGGAAGGTAAACCTTTGTCCCAGACTGAGGTTCAGAGTTCCCTGAGAAGATTTTCATTATAGATGTCACTGTTCTTTGTCCTGTTCTGCTCACTAGTCTCTCACTCACTACCACTAAAAACATCTCCAAGATTGATGCTGTCACTAGCACGCTTCACTGTTCACTGGAATGGTATTGTGCAGGTGATGAGTGGTGCCTGGATTCCTTCAGATGTGATGGTTAGAACTGAGGTGAAACAGTTCAATGTTGGTTTCATCAAACCAGAGAATCTTGTTTTTCACAGTCTGAGAGTCCTTTAGGTGCCTTTAAGTAAACTCTAAGTGAGCTTCCATGTGTTGTCTGACAACAGTGCGATAAAGCCCAGATTAGAGGAGTGCTGCAGCAATGGCTAGCCTTCAGAAGCCTCTCTAATTTCCACATCAGCTACAATGACCACTGGGTTATGGGTCACCTCTCTTATGAAGGTCCTTCTCCACTCATTGCTCTAGGATGAATTGCTAGTGTTCTAAACTGTAACAGATAGGGGGTGCCACTGAGTCCCAAACCCTGGACACAACTGACACAAACAATCATGGGTTCAAATATAGTGATTTTTATTTTGTTCGGCCACCTTATACAGCACTGTATATACAGGGACAGTGTGAACTTCATCTTCCTTCTCTTCCTCCCAACTCCTCTTCCTCCTTACAAGTTTTATCTGCTGTCTCCCGACTCAAACTGTCTGAGGTGAGGTGAAGGGTTTGTATTAAGCCACATCCTTAGGAGGTACTTCCAGTTCAGATGAAAGTGTCATAAAATAGGGACGGCTGATTCCAGTAATTCCCACAAGCGGCAACCACAACACCCAGCAGGGCTGTTCAGATGCGTTCAGAATTATGGCTTGGTTTCTGCTCCACTGTGAGTGATCTACAGGCAAGTGTGTGCCTTTCCTAATCATGTCCAATCAATTAAGTTGACCAAAGGTGAACTCCAAACAAAGTGTAGAAACATGTCAATGATGGCTGATAGAGTGTGATGCACATGAGCCAAATTTGAAGTGTCACAGTAAACTTGTCTGAAAACTTGTGTCAGTGGTATTTACTTTTTAACATAACTGTGTATACAGACAGAGCCAAAAGTACTGGTTTAAAAATGAACCAAAATTGTATGTGAAATAAGTTAAACTTGACAAAAGTACTCTGCATCCACCATTCTTTATACCACAAAGCAGATACTTCACTTTGAGTTCATGACTTCACAGATTTGAAACATTAAAACAAATGGAAATGGCTGGGAGAAATTTATTGTAAGTCCATAGACGTTCAAAGACCTCACTGGACTGTTATGACATCTTAAGCAGGGGTCTTCAGTCAAAGTCCTCATCCTGGTGTTTTGTGTCATTGTGTGCCTCACACTGAATGAGGACAAGAAAAAAGGAGGAAAGGAAGAAAGTCACTGCCAAGCACAGACAAGGTAAAGCCTACAAGACCACCTCCAAAGAGCTTCATGTTTCAGTGACCACAGTTACTAATATTATCAAGTTGTTTAAGATAGCCAACTTTCCTGGATGTGACCAAAAGATCAAAGCTGACTCCAGATTGAACAGAGGAACAGTTGAAATGGTGAAGAAAGAACCAAGAAAAATATCAAGGCAAACTCATGCTGTACTCAAAGATCAAGTTAGAACAGTTTCAAGTCAGACCATCTATAGCTGTGTGAATGAAAGTGAACTCCATGGTAGAAGCCCCCACTTCTGAACGAAAGATATAAAAAAACAAAAGACTTAATATTTTTCTGAAATGCATGCTGGCACGCCACACTGCTGGTGAAGGTGCTTTGGACTGATGAAACTACAGTAAATTAGAGCTTTATGGTAAGTCACAGCAGCTCTGTGTCCACAGAAGACAAAATGAGGAGTTCAAAGAAAAAAAAAGAAACTTGGAGGAGGTCAATAATGTTATTGAGCTTCTGCGCTGAATCTGTGCAGGGCACAATAATATCAGAAGATCATCAAGACAATTTGAAGCGAACCTCACAAAGCATTGTCTCAGGTATAGGCCATGGGTCCTTCAGAACATACAAGTAAGATCACCCACATATGGTGGAATTTGCCTTAGAATATTCTGAAGTGGTCCACTATGAGCTCTGAACTGAATCCAAGTCAACATCCATGGAAAGAGCTGGAAGTTACAGTTGAGAAAAGAAGTCCATCAAACCTTAAGAAAAGTGCCCCAAATGAACAGTGAGAGGAGCTGAAGTCTCATCCACAGCCTTAGGAAATGCTTGATGGCAGTTATCACCTTAAAATGGTGTGTTATAGAACTTTAGGTGAGGGTCCCAATAATTGTATTCATGTCATTTTCATTTATTGAATTGTGCACACCTGAAATGAAAAGCAAAGCGTCTGCTCTGTGGAAGAAAGTATGGCAGATGACAATGATTGGTTGATTAGATAATCACACGGACAAGCAAATCATTTGCCCAGTGAGTGTACATATGCAGTACATGTAAATAATCTTCATTAAAATATACAATATTGTGAATTGTAACTATTTAAAACAATAAAGAAATCCCAGTAAGCTGAGTGCCCATTACCCACACATTGAGTCTGTGTCACATTTCCAGAATGTTGGACATTGTCCTCGCTAACTCACTCTCAGGCCACTTTACAAGTTTACTGATTTGTGTCATTAAATAAAATTCAATCAGTGATTCGGTAATTGGTGAGCAGCAGCTAATCGTATACATGACTGATTCATTCAGGTCAGCAGACCATCATGGCCATGGTGGGTTTACATTCATTTGATTTTTAACATAACATTGTCAGACTAGTTTAATCCAGTTTAGACTACATTGTGCCTAAGTCAGTTTCTCACACACCCACAACCACACAAGGCCAATTCAGAGTTGCCAATTAATCCAACATGCATGTCTGTAGGACACCAGGAAAACATGCAGACCTAATAAAAATGACAAGTGGCTCGTGAAAGCTGAATCTCTGAGGCCGCAGTTGCAACCCCTTGGCCATCATGCTGTCCTGAATAGAGTTATGCCAGTTCAATTCCTCTTCCTTCCATTTCTTATTACTATGAACCTGCTTCTTTTGATTTTAAAGCTCATTTCTACTGAATGAATCATTTCCTGTGCAGGTTCAGCACGCCCCATGATGATATTCTTTATGAACTGCACATCTCTCAGCAATCAACTGCCATCTTGTTTGCTGGCCAGTAAATCATCAAGCTGTCAGTTATGAGTTTTATGACAATTCATTAAAAACATTTCTTTCTCAGGCTGTTCTTATTTTAATTTTATTTTCATACTCTGAGTATCCCTGACCAGCGGGTTTACCTCTAAACATTTAGTAGGCCACTGGAAAAGGAAGAACAAAATAATGGGAATGGAAAGAGAAGAATAAACATCAGGGGATTATTGTGAGGAAAGGAAAAATCAGTTTGGTGATGAAGTGTGACGGGAGATTGATCCATCCATTAGAACTCTGAGCTTGAGCCTATGGCATTTATTGTAATTCTAGAATTTAATTTTAAAATCAATCAGATGAGCTCTTTACTATCAATGGCACATTTGAGTCTTTGCTCTCCTTTCAGACTTCTGTCCACTCACTCTGGACATCAACACGGCACACAGAGACCTCCGTCTGTCTGAAGGGAACAAGAAGGTGACATGTGAGAGGACAAAGCCTGAATATCCTGACCATCCTGACAGATTTGACGTGTGGCCCCAAGTTCTTTGTAGAGAGGCTCTGACTGGGACTCGCTGCTACTGGGAGGTGGAGTGCAATGGAGGGTTCATGAGGATTGGAGTCACATATAAAGGAGTGGGCAGGAAAGGAGCAGGGAAGGAGTGCAGGCTTGGAGACAACAGCAAGTCCTGGAGTTTGTTGTGTTTTAATTCCAAGTACTCTGTGCGTTACAATGACAAACAGACTGTAATCAGTGCCCCCTACAGTCCCAGACTAGGTGTGTATCTGGACTGGCCTGCTGGCTCTCTGTCATTTTATAGTGTCTCACATACAATGACCCTCCTGCACAGGTTCAACACCTCCTTCAAGGAACCCCTCTATCCAGGGTTTGGGTTTTGGCTTGATTATAACTGCAGTGTAACAATCTGCCATCTGCAGCAATGTGACCACTGACCAGTACTGTCCTCCAATCACTTGACGTCCCCACAAGTGCAGGTCCCCTATGTGCTTGTAGATTCAGGTCAAAATGGATTATATAGGATTCAGCACCTCTGTGCCTGAAATTGAGGATGAGAATGCATGGTGAGTATGGTTGTCAGGGTCTCCATTATTATTGGGTTTGAGAAACCAATTAAGTGTGTGTGTCATAGTGAGGAGTGGTGACACCTCAGACATACAAATACCAGTCTGACCAGCAGAGGTCACTGTTGATTCACAGCCACATGTCTTTCAGGCTGACACCCCAACGACTGATGGAGACCCAAGTGTCAGAGTGTTTTTTGCAAGCAAATTTTATTAAACATTTGTTTAATTGATACATATCAGAAAATGAGAACTTTTTTTTTATCTTAATAACAACATAGAAAAAAACCCAACCACAGCGGGTGGGGTTATTCTGAAGGAACAGTATGTCAAGATTGTTTTGGAGGTGAAAAGAGTAATGATTATGAAGCTGGAAAATGAAGGTGTGATGATGAATGTTGTTATTGCATATGTCCCGCAAGTTGGGTGTGCAATAAATAAGAAAGAAGATTTTTGGAGTGAGTTGGATGAAGTGATGAACAGTGTACCCAAGGGACAAAAAGTGGTGATTGGAACGGATTTCAATGGACATGTTGGTGAAGGGAACAGAGGAGACAAGGAGGTGATGGGTAGGTATGGTGTCAAGGAGATGAATGAAGAAGGTCAGAGGATAGTGGATTTTACCAAAAGGATGGACATGGCTGTGGTGAATACATATTTTAAGAAGAGGGAGGAACATAGGGTTACATACAAGAGTGGAGGAAGATGCACACAGGTAGATTACATCCTATGCAGAAGAGTCAATCTGAAGGAGATTTAAGACTGCAAAGTGGTGGCAGGGGAAAGTGTAGTTAGACAGCATGGAATTGTGGTCTGTAGGATGACCTTGGAGATCAAGAAGAGGAAGAGAGTGAGAGCAGAGCCAAGGATCAAATGGCAAAAGTTGAAAAAGGAAGACTGCAAGGTTGAGTTTAGGGAGGAGATGAGACAGACACTGGGTGGCAGTAAAGAGTTACCAGACAGTTGGGCAACTACAGCAGATGTAGTAAGGGTGACAGCAAGAAGGGAGCTTGGCGTGACATCTGGACAGAGGAAGGAGAAAAAGGAAGCCTGGTGATGGAATGAAGAAATACAGGAGAGTATACAGAGGAAGAGGATGGCGAAGAAGAAGTGGGATAGTCAGAGAGATGCAGAAAGTAGACAAGAGTAAAGGACCAGTGGGCGAGACAAAGGGACCAAGCTGGGAAAGATGTGCAGCAGGTTAGGGTGATAAAGGATAAAGATGGAAACGTACTCACAAGTGAGGAGAGTGTTTTGAGCAGATGGTAAGAGTACTTTGAGAGGCTGATAAATGAAGAGAATGAGAGAGAGAAGGTTGGATGATGTGGAGATAGTGAATCAGAAGTGCAACGGATTAGCAAGGAGGAAGTAAGAACAGCTATGAAGAGGATGAAGAATGGAAAGACCTTTGGTCCAGATGACATACCTATGGAAGCATGGAGGTGTTTAGGAGAGATGGCAGTGGAGTTTTTATCCAGATTGTTTAATGGAATCTTGGAAAGAGAGAAGCTGCCTGAGGAGTGGATAAGACGTGTACTGGTGCCGATATTTAAGAATAAGAGGGATGTGCAGGACTGTAGTAACTAAAGGGTGATAAAATTGATGAGCCACAGCATGAAGTTATGGGAAAGAGTAGTGGAAAATAGGTTAAGAAGTGAGGTGATGATTAGTGAGCAGCAGGATGGTTTCATGCCAGGAAAGAGCACCACAGATGCAATGTTTGCTCTGAGGGTGTTGAAGGAGAAGTTTAGAGAAGGCTAGAAGGAGTTGCATTGTGGCATTGTGGTCCTGGAGAAAGCATATGACAGGGTGCCTCAAGAGGAGCTGTGGTATTGTATGAGGAAGTCGGGAGTGGCAGAGAAGTATGTAAGAGTTGTACAAGATATGTACGAGGGACGTGTGACTGTGGTGAGGTCTGCGGTAGGAGTGATGGAGGTGGGATTACATCAGGGATCAACTCTAGACCCTTTCTTATTTGCAATGTTGACAGACAAGTTGACAGACGAGATTAGCCTGGAGTCTCCGTGGACTTGTGCTCTGTAGAGACAGTAGGGAGCAGGTTGAGGAGACCCTGGAGAGGTGGAGATATGCTCTAGAGAGGAGAGGAATGAAGGTCAGTAGGAACAAGACAGAATACATATGTGTAAATGAGAGGGAGGTCAGTGGAATGGTGAGGATGCAGGGAATAGAGTTGGCAAAGGTGGAAGAGTTTAAATATTTGGGATCAGCAGTACAGAGTAATGGGGATTGTGGAAGAGAAGTAAAGAAGAGAGTGCAGGCAGGGTGGAATGGGTGGAGAAGAGTGTCAGGAGTAATTTGTGACAGATGGGTATCAGCAAGAGTGAAAGGGAGGATCTACAGGATGGTAGTGAGACCAGCTATGTTATATGGGTTGGAGACGGTGGCACTGAGCAGAAAGCAAGAGACAGAGCTGGAGGTGGCAGAGTTAAAGATGCTAAGATTTGCATTGGGTGTGACAAGGATGGACAGGATTAGAAATGAGGACATTAGAGGGTCAGCTCAGGTTGGATGGTTGGGATACAAAATCAGAGAGGCGTGATTGCCTTGGTTTGGACATGTGCAGATTTATATTGGGAGAAGGATGCTAAGGATAGAGCTGCCAGGTAAGAGGAGAAGAGGAAGGCCTAAGAGAGGGTTTATGGATGTGGTGAGAGAGGACATGCAGGTGATGGGTGTAACAGAACAAGATGCAGAGGACAAAAAGATATGGAAGAAGATGATCCACTGTGGTGACTCATAACAGGAGCTGCCAAATGACCAAGAAACTTTTCCTTGTAGGAAAGCTGATTCAACAGTTGTGGCTAAGCATCTCTTAAAGGACTTCACAGAATAAAGATGCCCAGATAAGTTCCTGAATTTCACTAATATCCTTCATTTTACAAATCCCTATAAAGCATGTTTCTCATACTGTCACAATAAAAGAGACCTCTCACATCACCTCACTGCGGATGAGCTTGAACACACTCATGGTGCTTATGGTATTAATACTTATTTGGCCTTCTCTGACATATGGGCCTCTTCAATGTTTAACTATTCCTATTGGGTTTGTACTGCCTTTCCACATTCAGGTAAATTCCACCTTTTAAACCTAATTATAACAATATTGACTGATGTCAGTTTGCTCGTGATGGAATCCCCCATTTCTATTTTGGCTCTGAACATAAGGGGAACATTGGTCTTTTTAGAAACTGTTCAGTAGCCCTCACTGGAGGGTTTGATGTACAAAATGCCATTACATTTATAGGGTTGGTCACAGTGCTATGATTGTGCCCCTTTTAGGTGTGTTACTGAAGAAGACTGTGGTACTTTCTTACCACTCTCTGGCACTTGTTCTGAACTAAGTAATGCACGTGTGCTGTGTCATCCTGCCAAATTTTAGGCTGAAATCTGGAGTATTAATCCTAAACCTGTTCTGTAAGTGACTCTTCCTAAAGCTCTAGTGGCCCTCAATGGAACTTATTTTGTGTTCAAAATGCATATTCCTGGTGGTCCTCCAGATGGTGTGGCTCTTGTTATATTGCTCATGTTATTCTTCATGTGACTGTTAATCAAACATTTCCCCTATAGGAGACCAGGAGAGTCCTTACTAAAGGACAGATTATGGCTACTTTGTTTTATCCTCAATTTGGTGTTTTAGCCCTCGGCACTGCCATCACTCTTCTTTCTTTCTCCCCTGGAAACAGTGGATAATTCAACTACCCGTTCGCTCCAAGAACTTACTGCTGAACAAGTGGCCATGATGACTGTTGTTCTTCAAAAGCTCATGGCATTCCTTTCAAGGAGGAATATTTACAGCTGTTGGTTCTCATATATTCCGGACGCTTCTCACCTCCTTCCTGGCCACGTGACCATTACAATACTGTATCTCTGTTATTCTAGACAATTTTTAATATTTTCACTTTAGTGTTTCTCATTTTATTGTTTTCTTGTAAACCACTTTGAGCTACAGTCTTTGTATGGAAAATTTACTGTAGAAATTTTTTTTTTATTTTTGGCAGAATCTTCCATTCTCACCTTGTTCGAATGTTCTAATTTCCTGGGCCTACGTCTAGGGAACAGATTTACATTGATCTACTTGGCCTCTATAAAATAAAGTTAAAATTACTTTCTGATGCCATGTCAAGTTCCTTTGACTCACAGTGAGTGATAAAGCATGTGTAAAGCACAGAGTTTGTTTAGAAATATCCAAAGGCTACAATGCAAGGTAAACTGCACCACCATCTTATATAGGTGGGGTGAGATGACATAATACACCTCTAAGTAACATAACCAGTAACGGGTATAGAAATTTATAAACAATGAAATTTCAACAATAGTAAAAATATATCTGCTTAAAAAACAAATAAAAAATGCTCAGAAATTAGAAAAGTAGTATAGTGTGAAGCATGGCACCTAATAGTGGACGACCTTGGTGGATAGCGTCCTTCAGCACTCACATATCAGTAAATGTGCTTCAAAGGAACGTAAATAAGAATTTGAGATGAAGCATTGATGACATTTGGATCCTGCCGACTTCTCCAATCCCCTTTTTTGACAGGTCAGCCGAGAAGTCATTCTTGAGATCAATGTGTGTAATATGATAGTTTCTGAGTAATGAACATAAATAAATCAAATAAAACATATACTTTAAAGACAAAAACTTAAACATGTGGACAAAGAGCCAATCGGTTCAATGCATTTCAGTTTATTTTATTTCAAGCCATTATATTTTTTTTAATTTTCTTTCCTGGATTGGTCCTTTTGGGCTGAAAAACAAAGAAGAAGCTGATCAAATCAGTAGAAAGAGACCAGAGGCCTAGAACATTAATATGTGACTTTGGAATATCTGCTGTGCGTCTATCTGCATAGACGCATCTCACCATGAGAGCTGGGGAGGCTTTGAAATATTCATGGCTTCATTTAGGACGCTGATCTTGATCAGGTGGAGCCACCTTTAACCAAACTGAAGTTAAACACAACTTTGATGATGTTCTACAGTGGCAGGAAGCAAACAAGTAAAACCAATGAAGAGTGGAACACCCTGTCCCCATCACACCAATGGATCCATTAATATTTTTATGCCTCCTAGACAAGTGAATTATTCATTCATCCAGAATGTTTTTATTCATAATTTGTTTTTTATATCTGTAGCCCACATTTTCTTACCAACTTATGTTAGTCTTGCAGGTCATCCAGCAACTCTTGTTGGAGCTCTTCCTTCAAACTGCCGACTGTAAAAGCAGAAGACACATGATGAGTGCATTTACATTAATTTCTTTGATTATTGTTTCTTGTTGGAGGATAAATGGCTTAGGAAAAAGTAAACTTAAATCCCAACACACACACACACACACACACACACACGCACACACACGTACACACACATATGGCTCTGGCAGAAATCAGCTTACGTCTTGTTTGTTTGGCTTCAAAATTCAACAGTCTCAACCTCTTCAGGTTATGGTTTTAGTTTTCAGTACAGCACATATTGCAGGCCAAGACCTTCTCTCAAAACAAACAGAAACTTGAAACCAACACAGAGTGATGCCACCTAATGCTAAGTGCACCTCAGTGTGTAACAATGTCATTTAAACAGTAGAATGCTGTGCTACCCCATTAAAGAAGAGACAGAACTGTGGAACAGGAAAATGGATGAACCAGGAGATTAAAAACATACTTAAATTCATTAACATGCTCAGCTCAAGCCAAAACTTTAGAAAAGTACTTAACTAAGAAGGCGCTGAATATCCTTACAGGGAAAACTCTAAAGAATTCATTTGTCAAACTCTTTTTTAAGATATCCAGAAACTTAGATGATACTGACAGCTGTTAGTTGAGCATGGAGTGGAGAGAGGATGAGTGGCAAGAGGTCACATGGTAGGGAGGAAGAGAGGCCAGAGTGGGTGTGAAGGAGGAGAAAGAGGTTCAAGAAGAATTCATCTGGAGAACAAGTGCACCAGTCACCCCATGGACATAGAGAGAGGACATGTGGAGCACAATCCTCTCAGTATAAGGACAGCATTTGAGTTATTCAGACTGAGGAGTAAAGCTTTGAGTTGTGTTTATTAAAAAAAAGAAAAGAAAATCATCAAAAATCCTGCAATGCAAAACTGACCATAGAAAATTTAAAATGAGTTGGTAACAAACTTTCTCAACATCTAAGGTGAAAGACAAAGACCAGAAAGATTCCATGACAGAGAACAGCATGATCAACTTATTGGAGATGAAAAGAGATTCAAAAAGACTAATTTGGTCCAAAGGTAACCATTAATGAATCCTTATGAATCAGGTGTAAACGTGACATCCTGCCAATGTTGTTACATCTCTCTATATATTGTGAGCTTGGGGGGCTGATCGCACCCCTACAGGTTAAAAAACGCTGAAAGACTACCTTCACATTGCTCCCTTGCTTGCTGGGCTTACTTGCGGCCGATCTTTTGCACAATCTGCGCGGTACTTCGTATACTTAAAAGTTCGAACAGCACCTGTCAGTTTTGAATTGTTTGCTTCTCTCTCTCTTTCTCTTTCTCTCTCTCTGTCCTTCCCTGCTCCTGACGCGCACTCCTTTGAAGAGGAAGATATGTTTGCATTCTTTTGATTGTGAGACGGTCATCTCTGTCTTGTCATGGAGCACAGTTTAAACTTTTGAAAAAGAGACATATGTTTGTTTGCAGTGTTTGAACAAAGTTCCTGTCTCTACAACCTCCTGTGTTTCTGTGCAAATCTGTGACCCAAGCGTGACAATATATACAGTATGTGTGAGACAGGTCTATAAATGTGACACAATGTGAGACCCAAAACCAGGTCTTAGCAGTAAAGATTCAGGGTTGTTAGAGCGAATGTCACTATTCAAATGTAATTCAAATGTGTTTACAAAAAGAAAAAAAAAACTAACATTTAAATGTCAATGAACGGTTGTTTGTTTTTCCTTGAATTAATTTTCACATTGTATTACTCGAGACAAGCTACATGCCACTTTCTGCAAATCATTTCTTAGATTGTAGTTATTGTTTGGTGTTATTAGTCAAATAGAGAGCTGTCTTCTTCTTCTTCTTCTTCTGCTTCTCAACACCTGACAATACCTATGTGAACAGATCTTTCTACCCCTCAACTCAGCTCTTGGGTCTATCATTGTAGTAATTACAGATTTTTTAATAATTTTCCAGTATCGTGAAAGTCACTTTTTCACCAGAGATCCCCCATTTACTGCTCTTTTTTGCAAAAAGGTGGCACCATTTTCTCATTAAGAAGCTGCCATATTTCTAATTTTCATTTTATTATCTTATCAGATCTCTTTTAAAATCCTTTTCCATGTCAGCAGTGCTCAGTTCAGTGACCTCAGCAAACTCACAGTTCAGCTGCTGACTCATCTCACACACACCTGAACGTAAAACAAACGCGAGTCACATGCATGACGTTTTTGTGGTGGAAAAAAAAAGAAACTCTGTTTAAATTTAGTCTCGTCTGTTATTGCTTAAGCATCTGTTCCTGTTCACAGCACTGAACTGGCATCAAACGCGGCAAAATATTGAGCCGAATCTCACACACGCGATCGACTTGCCACAGGCTGCAGTTTTCATTTGTTCGTTTATTCATTCTCATCTTGAACTAACTATAACTTATGTGTCTGTCTTGTGCGTTTTGATCATTTTTTTCTGTATTGCTTGCTAACTCACTAGTTTTTTGTTATACACTCAAAATACTTCACAAATGTTTGTAAGCTGTATTGAATAAGGGCCCTGCTCAACTGAGATTAATGAGGGAATCGTTAAAAATCCTTACAATTCACTATTTGTTACATTCAGGCTCATTTGTAAACCAAGTAAACACTCACAGCACTTTAATTTAAAATAAAGAGAGATGTGTATTGAAAATGATGACTTGGACCTCTAGGAGGAAAGAGCAGCGTAGCCAAAGAAAAGAAACAATAAATAAAAACTGTTTAACGTTTAAATATTCCAAATGTGCATTACAGGCAGACAAATACTTTTTGCTCAGCTCTGCTTCCTGATTACGTCCATTTGCACTAACAGTGCCAAATATTAATTAAGTGTAAAATATTAATAATATACAGTACAAATAAACACATAGCTCCCAGAATATCTAACAGACATTTAAATATATTTTTGTAAATATAACATGAAATTATTCTAGCCACGTTGAAGCAAAATGATGCTGACAGCTAGCAATGGACTACTGAAGATTGTGAAATATACGACTAGATATCTGCTCTCAATATATTAATGGAAGTTTGGTCAGAATGCCGTCAGGTACAGGAGACTTTCCCTTAGTCAAGGCCAGGAGTGCTTAATAAAAGTGTATTAGTGGAGTTAGGACATTATAGTAAAAATGTACTTGAGTTCTGATCTGTCGTAGGCCTAAGTTGGATAAGAAAGAAATTATTTTACTGAAAATATAATTGGAATTCTTCACTGAATTTGTTATGACACTTTTGAAGTTTTCCTTTTCCTGTCTAATAGTTCACACTTGTGAAAACACAGCACAAGGTGGCATCCATGACATGTGCCTGACAAATTCTAGTGTGCAGTAGAGGTAAACTAAATGAAGGCTGTTTTAATAGTAAAGAGTTTATTTGAGTTTTAATTACCAAAATAAGGGACTTTTTTTTTTCTTCATACACTAAAAGGCATATTTGTTAAAAACTACAACTTCTACTTCAACTTCAATTGAGGACATCATTTCTAGTTTGTTTTGATTTGCTTGTGAGGTGAAGATGAATCACAATTAGGTGGGATGATTCTCCTGAGAGTGTGGAAGAAATTGTGGTTATCAATTCGGGTATTTAGATTTATTATAAATTTTGTGTGATCACCTTTTTAATTCTATATGACTGTTATTCCACATTTCTTTGATTTTCTGTAAAGCTGATTTCTGCCAGGTAGTTATGGCCTCCTTTTAGAATGGGGTGCCTTCCAGAGGAATGTCAGCCACAGGATAAATGTATTTCCTTGTATCTGTAGGAGGCAGGCAATGTCGTCTTTATAAGTCTAGTCCAGGATGTGATGTTGTGGAAGACAGATGAGAACTAATTGTTCATTTCTTTAATTAATAAATCCACCAATAATTTTGGTGTCATTATACAGTAACATCAGTTTCCTACTTTTATTTATTGTTTCATTGTGCTAACTTGTCAGCAAAAAGCCCTCCAATCATATATGATGTTAAGGAGGATGGACATGCATGTGGGTGAGCTTTAAAACTTTAAAAATGATAATCAGAGAATATTAAGAATCTTTGATATGAGCTTCAGTCCATCAATGTATTGAAATAAAAACCTCCTATTTGGTAATTCATTAATGTGGCTTACTTAAATTCCACACTTGCCTCCCATACAACAGAGAGATCAAAGATGGAACTGACATTAATTATTTAGCAGCAGGTCCTGATTTATACTCACAGTGGGATATTCAATACTGATTTACTTAGAACGTTTATTGTGCCATTTCCTGATGCAGGTAATCCCAACTTTGGTGTGGCTGAAATGCTAGATGGCTAGGGAAAAAGAAATAAAGTTAAATGAGGCTTTAGTTATCATAAAACAGATTAAAGATGACAACTATCATTGAATTGTTTGAAAAGACAATGATTTACTAACTGGAAATTTGTAAAATACATTTTTTTATACACTTTCCTAAAGTACAGTAAAGACATCAAATGTACAAATGTCACATGTCTGAACTCACCAAAGCCATCGCAGTAGAGCACAGACACAGCAGAACCAGCAATGCGGCGAGTCTCATGGTGGTGCTGACGCTCCTGTCCTGCTCAGCCACACCGACCCCTTATATTACAGATCAGGTGGGGTGGGACAGTTTACAGGGCAGGTGGGAGGTCTACTGGGGTGGAAAGCTGAACAAATCCTTAGGCTGAGCAAACGGAAAAATTGATAATGCTTACATCAGAATATTGTAATTGTTCTGTAATGGAAAAATCACATCTTGTGTTCTTTAGAGAGAAGTGGATTCAGCTAATTCCAAATAATGACGCTGAGGCAGATGTGAAAGTAATAACTGTATTTCCAAGCAAGTTGAACAGTACAACACCATTCGCTACCAATCCTATGTCTGTTTCCGAGAACAAGCATTTTACATTTCCAGAACCAGAGTATAATATGTGGGGTAATCCCAGATCCTAGGAGAATAGCTAGAGTCCCCCTAATGAAATGTAATATATAAGCATTTTTGATGTCACCCCACAAGTTTTCTATTGAATTAAGGTCCGGGGATTGGGTTGGAAACTCCATAACACCAATCTTCTTGGTCTGGAACCAAGATGTTGATCATTTACTGGTGTGTTTGGCAACATTGTCTTGTTGAAACACTAATTTCAAGGGCATTTCATCATTGGCATAAGGCAACATGACCTTTTCAATATTCAAACTCATCCATGACCCCTGGTATGGGATAAACTGGCCTGACACCATAATGCGAGAAACATCCCCATATCATGATGCTTGTGCCACTTTGCTTCACCGTGTAGTGTGGTTTGAATTCAGTGTTTGGAGGTCATATGGCAAACTGTCTGCGGCTCCTAGACCCAAAAAGAACAATCTTGCTTTCATCCGTCCTCAAAATGTTGGGCCATTTCTCTTTAGCTCAGTCAGTGTGTTCTTTGGCAAATTGTCACCTCTTCAGCATGTCTTCTTGCCCATAGCTTGGCTTCACATAGGCGTCTTCTAATTGTAACTCAAGTACTGACAGGTAACTTTAGACCATCTTTGATCTTCCTGGAGTTGATCATTGGCTGAGTCTTTGCCATTTTGGCTATTGTTCAATTTATTTGAATGGCAGTTTTCTGTTTTCTTCCACGTCTTTCAGCATTTGCGATTGGTTTAGTTGAGCAGCCTATCATTTTCTGCACTTCTTTATATGTTTACCCTTCTGCAATCAACTTTTTAATCCAAGTACGCTGTTCTTCTGAACAATGTCTGTATAAACCCATTTTACTCCGATTTTCAGAGAGAAATGCACTCTGACCAGCATTGACAACATTTACTGCCTTCCTTCCTTAAATGAGGGCCATGACTGACGCTGAATGAATGACCTCACTAGCTGAACACCACACTGCTGTTATTTTGAACACGGAATCAGCAGCATGCATGTCATGACTGTGGGGTCTGTTGGTTTTCTATTACTCTGCTACACCTACTTGTAAATTATTTGCCAGGTGGAAAACAGAGATTGATCAGGTTAGTAATGTTGGACTGCTATTATTTTGTAAAGTGTAAAGATAAAAACACAAGCCTTGCACCCGAGACCAGACGAGCGTTGAAGTGCCGTCTTTAACATGCAGCCCACTGCAGACGCTTCTTCCTGCCACGAAAAGCAGAGATTTGAATTGTGTGATTTCACAAAGATGTCGCCTGTAGTTTTGCACACACGTGTACTTCTGTCGTCTAGTCAGGTAGAGAGCCTCTACTTTTGGGGCAAGTGGCTCATTACCACCCACATCTCCCACCAGATGGCACTGTTGTGCAAAAATTCAATAGTTTTAAACATTACAAATTAACCATTCATAAAGTATTAATAGAAAACTCAAGGTAGTCCACATGATTAATATTTTCCATTTTTCCATTATAAGCTCATGCAACATTCCTGTGATGGACAGGAAGTGAGGTCAGTTGTTTTCCAGCCGGTGTCCCTCTGAACTCTGGATGTAAATGGAGACCTCATCGGTGACACTCGGGGTGCTGCTGTCTGCCTGTTCAAAACCCTGAAATTGTCCCCTAAGCACACGTCCATATCTCTGGCATGACCTTGAACCCAGGGTATTCATGACTGAGAACCAGTGGTGGAGACAACAGAGACCAAAAGGAATGGTGAAAAAATAATAACATTTTTACTTACAGTGAGAATGAAGAATATCCAAAAAAGTGTTGTGTCATCAATACATAATCACACAGTCCATGATGACACATTAAAATAAATATTGAAAAAAAATATTTATAAACAAAAGAAAGCAAATCTTTTCTTCTTCCTCTAATTGCTAAATCAAGAGACATAAAGACTTTCACAAAAAAGCAACAAGCTACTACTGGCTCAATCCAATCCCCCCACTACAATGAGCTGTGGTTTGGCTCCCCTTAGCTCCTGATGTATGAGCTCTTCCTGCTGCCATCAAGACCTCCTCTCAGATGCTTTGTACCTCTTTATTGCATGACCCCGTCTTGACCCTCCAATCAGGGAGCACAATGTGACCTCTATGTCTCCACTGGCCTGAGCCCCCACACCTACACTTTAAGTGCCCTCATTCACATGCCCACCTGCAGCCATCGGCTTCTCCAGCACTCTCTCCAGTGGTGAGTATGGTCCTAATTGCTTTTGGACCCTTTCTCTTTCTCCCATGGCTTCTCATACTTAGCTTCAGGTACGCTCTGAGGTAGCGGCTCCTTGACTGGCACTGAGGTCTGTGTGACTCTTCACACCTACCAGATCTGTGCATATCTCTCGTGTGCATCCAGATCTGAGGCAGGACTTTCTGCCTCTGCTCTGCCATTTCTTAATGGAGCTCCCCCTGCACACCCTCATCTTAAAGAGTTATGTGCACTTCACCACTTCCTGAAAAGCAAACTAGTGACGTGGCCTGTCACAGAGCTTGGCATGGCTCCCCACTTAGCATCTCCCTTCTTGGACAAGCAGACCTAACCAAGAGGTTGTAGACTTGGTAAAGAACATTAAAATTAGAGTATAGAGAATGCCGTTGATCAAGGACCCTACGACTGAATGTCCAGAATCCACCAGGTGACCTGTGGCGTAGTCCCTTTTTGAAAACTGAAATAAAACGCTAACTTTTGCTTTTCCTGGCAGCGATGAACACACACGTACTTTACAAGGCAGGTACGGGGTCCACTGAGAAAAGAAGAGTGTTCATGGCTCACCTTGCAGAGGAACTTCGTTGTCTCTTCTTACAAGAAAAGGCGATGGAAAAAGAAAGAGGATGCAACATCGACAAGCTTCTGTTCCAAGACAGTCGCTTCCACCAGGAAAGCAAACTCAGTGAGTGTCAGGCGTCCCGTCAGTGTAATAAGAACCACAGCACAGGGAGAAGTGTGCGCATTGCAACAGGTACACCTGTCACAAATGTAGGAAGGATGGTCCTTGGGTGTGTGTGAACTGTTAACATTTGAATCTGATGACCTCTCTGTACTATTCTTTCCTCTGCATGTCCTGAAGTACAAAAGAAACAGCAACATGTGGGGACTGGCAAGATCGAAAAAAAAAAACACACACGGTCACTGATTACAAACACAAGAAGACATGCGAATGAATATGAATAACAGGAATAATGTTGCATCCGTGCCACAATACCTATGTCTCTGTTTTTTGTCAGTGCAGCTCTGACATCATGGTCCAGAAGGTGCAAGTTTTTGAAATATGAAAAGCTTCCAATTAAAAAGCATTGAGCTTCAAACAGAAAAGCTTTGCATGTTCTAAAATGTAATATAAGCGGGAAAAGGTTTATCAAAACACAATGGAAGAGCAAAATAAAATGCCATAGTATTCATATCATAACATAGCCCCCCTTCTAGGGCACTGACTCTGAATAAGCCATCAGGTTTGAGGGGAAATGGAGCCTAAAAACTTAACAGTAGATGAGGGGACCTGAGCCTCAGAAGAACAAATCAACAAATGACCTTCCAGACCAAAACCCATCTGATGCACAAGGTCCTCCACCATTGAAGCCCACTGGTAGACTCAGTAATGCTTTGGATTTCATTTTCTGTCAATTCAATTCCTTTATTTATTTCTGATGCTCTTCATTCAGTGCAGACACAGAGCTCAGTGACAAGTTCACAAGTGAAATACGAATACTAACTTTACAAACGACTGATTACATAAAGAGCTCAAATAAAGACTCTGATCTATCAGTCCATTAATTTATTGTTGAACGACAGTTAAAGGGGGCATTCACTGCTGGGACCCTGATGGCATTTCAATTAAAGAGGTACTAAATTTTTAGCCACAGAAAATAATTGGCCAAAAATAACAGAAAAGGCACATTTTAGGTCAAAAGGTAAAAAGGCAGACGTGTGACAAATGTGTGACGCTGTTTGAAAACATCTGAGATCCACAGTCACAAACAGCACCTCCTGTTCTACAGGGAGTGACAGACACGTCACACTGCCGAGGATTGTGGTGGTCTGTTTAAGTCATTGTGATGTGTGGTGAGAATCCACAAAGAGCTACAACAGAAAAAGAAAATGGAAAAACTAAAGGGAAAAGGAGGAAGAGAAAGAGAAAGAGAGGAGATCATAGTGGGAGGAAAGGAACTGACTGGGACAGCAAGCAGCGACACTGATGAAGTTGAACTTAACAAGCAAAGTGAATCACAGCCACGGAATGGACACCATGACAAGCTCACTCCGCTCATGATGTGTTATTGTTTTACTTATTTACTTTAATTTTTTTTAATTCTTTTTCAAAAATTAATAAAATGATTACAATTTCATAAAAAAGCATGAATTAAAAGTGAAATGTATTTAATTTAGGCTTTATGCAATGACTCCAAAACAAATCTGTAAATAATAATTAAAAATTAAAGATTTGCCGTTTGGTGTTCAGCCTTCTTTTTTTTATTAAATTTGGCTTTAGCTGAGAATTTTCATTTTGGTGATCCACTTGTTTCATTAACTTGTACTGTGGATCTGTTTGCCCACCAGGAGCAGCCATTGAATGAACAACAAAAAATATATATGAAGAGTACAAGATGAAAGAACCTTTGACATGAAAGACGACTTTTAGGTTTAACTCTGTGACTCTTCAACAGAATGTTTCTTACTCATAATAATTACACACTCGTCTGATGTCAGAATTTGACATTTCCTTCTGAACGCACAGCCTATAGAAAGCTGAACACCTGAACTTAATGGCTTGTGATTTGGTTGATGTTTCCTTTATTTCATCGTCTTCCATTACAAACAAAATCTGATATGAATTGACATTCCACCCCAGAAGACGTCTTGACCACCATGTAAAACTGGGCTGCGCCCGCCTGATCTGCAATATAAGGAGGTGCTGCTGCTGACCTGAACAGACGTCTGAGCGTCAGCACCACCGCCATGATGAGATTCACCGCCCTGCTGGTTCTGCTGTGCCTGTGCTCGATGGCGATGGCTTCTGTGAGTTCTGACTTAAGACATTTATACACAAATACGTCTACAAAATCTTTTTTTTGCAGATTGCCTTTCATAATTTTCTTCCTCATTCTTTTAAACAGCAGGTCATCTGAATTCTATTTTCTAATTCCTAAAGCCTCCTCAGACTTTGATTCTTATTTTTCAGATTTCTGACTTTCCAGCTGACCCGTTGGAGGAATCGCCTTCAACCATAAAAGCTGTGAGAGCTGCCTACAGGTGAGCAGAATCAGAGGATGTGCTGCTGGAGGATTTCTGTCAATTCTGTCTCTGGTCCATCTGTCATGTGAGAGACAATCAGGGGATTCATCACAAACAATGTAATCTCTTAAATCTCTACTGTAAATTAAAATAAACTAAAATATATTTTCTCACTCGAAGCTAAGGTAGTGGCTTTAGAACAAGTGTGCCATCAAATGCCTGATAAAACACAGGAGTTCTAAACCTCGACAGTTAAAGATGAATTCATAGAAGGATTTTTTATCTGCAAGCCCCGGACATTAACTTGTGCTCTGTATGTCACCATGTTCTTTATTAAGCATAGTTATAAAGAATTTCTCATCAATTCCTATGTAACCAGTGGGGGGTGCCACCAATCCCCAAACCCCAGACCCAGTAACGTCTAACCCAGCCACAGCTTTAAATAATGGATATTTTTACTCCAATAAGCACTAAACACAATGAAACTCAGCCCACACCAAACAAACAGTAAACCTTCTCCTCTCCTTCCTCCTCCAGCTGAGTGTTGCCCACAGGGTTTCATGGGAAGTGCAGCCTTGTCAGGGTCAGAGTCGGGAGGCGGTGGGCTCCTTTTATACTGGACCCAGCACAGCTTCTCATTACCCAGCATGACTTGTGTGGAGTTCTTCTGAGTTGTTTAGGATCCTGGGTGGTCCTCCACTGACAGTGTGGCCTTACGGCACCCAGGGACCCCAAGTGTGATGCACTTCCAGAATTCACTTCCCATGAACCCCTGGCACCTTCCACTTTATCCCAAATCATGTTGTTGTCCAGCGGGATGCCTGCCTGTCCTCTGTGTCACTCACACCTAGCAGGTTGTCTCACTTTTGATATCACGTAGTTGTTCATTTATTTCTTTATTTTCAATTTAGTATTATGTTGTGAGTAAACATCGCCATGTCAGGTACAGCAATACTGCCAATCGTGTAACGCACATTGCACAACATTTTCTTTGTCATTGTTCTGTGTATATAAAACACTGAAGTGCACTTGATTTACAGTCTGAGTTTTTAATCAAATTTATTTAAAAGCTTTCATTTTTGCTCAGCAGTAGAGGAAACTAAAAGGCACTTCATTGAACAAAGTGGTGTTAGGACTTTTCTGCTCTGTTTTCTCATATTTGTGTGTTTAGATTTTTATTACCAGTTTATGACCCAAGGCCGACTCTTTAGTGTTCTTTTTCTGTTTATTCCTTTATTTTTTAGATTGTGACTGTATTTACAGCCATGTTTATAATTAATTTCATTACAGAAATCACTTTAGAATAATGCTTCTGTTATTTTCATCCAAATGTTCTTCATTTCCAAAAGATTCTTTTTTTATCTAATCTTGATCTACTTCAAATCACAAAGTGAGCAGATTCTTCACTTGATACCCCAATTCCTCCACAATAGTCACATTTAGCCCATCCTGCCATGAATAAGAGCAAATGTCCTGAACGTGACAGAATTCTGTCTGAACATTGAAGAGCATTTGGAGAGCAGACATCCAGCCGTGAACTTCAGATTCTTCACTCGTCCACTGCCAGCTCTCACCACCATCTGGCCTGAACATGAGATCACTTTACTGCTGACACATGGCAGGGGTCTTACATCGTGATGATTGTTGTCCTGGCCCAACTGAGTCAGCAGGTAGACCTCTTCTCTTCTCTATAAGTCGTTTCATTATTGTTAAAAATGAGGCTTGACGTGACCAAGTAACAATGAGATTTAATGATGAAGTGAGCCTTGTGTGCCCACACAGTCATAAGAGGGGGCTCAGCACACTGGCCTGTGGAGTGCCAGTACTGGGGGTCAGCTTGGAAGATGTGACGCTGACATTCACACATGCTGAGGTCTGTTGGTTAGGAAGTCCAAAACCCAACTGCAGTGGCACTGAGTCCTAAATTGAGGAGTTTGGTCATCAGGTCTGCCCGTCTAGCAGAATTAAATGCTGAGCTGTGGTCAGTAAACACGACTCTGACAGAACAGCAGGGCTTTGGACTTCAATCCCAATACTGACATGTTGTGTCACTTCACCTGCCGGTGCTCCACGTGGAAATACAAAAGAAATGAAACAAATTGGATCTTAAATGTTGAAAGTCACCTTGGATAAAGGAGTGAGCCAAACAATAAGTTTAGAGGAGACTTGTGTTCACACCGAGACGACACAAACGATTGTCAGCATTTGATAAGTGATGTGCGCTCGATGTCCTGATTTGTTCTGATGTGAGGACCCCCTTGGTCAGGCCCTCCTCGGGGTCTCCAAGGTGTTTTAGTGGCTTCTAACTCTGAACATTTCAGGAGCTGCTTGAACCTTTAAAATGCCTTCCCCTTTGTTTTGTTTTATCAGGAGCCCTGGTGGTCTCTTACAAGTAACGATTCTTGTCTCCAGTCGTCTTTCTTCACATCCTCAGTGTCCGTGTTTGTGTTAAGATAAACTGTTTCTGTCTCAGACCCTTTGTGTCTCTTTGACTTTTTCCTTTTCTTATATACGTGTATATACAGTATACAGTACAGTGGTCTGGAGCAGAGGTGGTCTCAGAGCAGGTCTTCAGCTTTGATTGGCGTAGTCAGCAAGATTCAAATGCTGTTGATGTGGCGTACAAATGGACCTCATTCAGTGCAAATCACTAGCAACGAGCAAACTGAGTTCTGTGAAAACAGCAACAACTGAGCAGACAATTGAGATGTCAGTAAAGATGAGCAAATCATTTAAAGTCAGTGGGAGATAAACAAGGATGGCACAGTGAAGGATAAAAATCAGTCAGCGGGATACAAAATGGTCACAAAACAAACAGCAAGTCATGGGGATTGTGTGCAGTGTAACAGAATGTCACTTATTAATTATAAAGATGTCACAAATGTGGTAATTACGTAACTCTGTCAGTCATTCATCAGTTAGACGTTTTACAAAGCCTTCAATAATCTGCTCCATCTTATATCTTAGAATGTCTGTCACCTTACACTCCAAATCGTAACCTTAGATCTTCAAGTGAGGGTCTGCTTAGAGCTAAACTAAAAAGAAGTGGGGAGGCGGCTGTTAGTCACCTAAAATCTGGAACAGCTGACCGATAGAAATTCACAGGCTAATACTTTAGAAAACTGCTAAAAACTCATTACTTTAACACGGCTGTCTCAGATCTTCATTTTAGTGTAGCCCTGATATTCTGTATTTACATTTAATTCTCATTTCTATCATGGATTCTCAAGCCTTACTAACATCTACTTTCTCTGTTGTTCCTTTTCCAGTTTTCTGTGGTGCTGATCTGGACCACCACCACCTGATCAGGGCACCATGCAGTCCTTACATTGATGGATTGAAGGTAAGAGGTCCACATGACCATCATCATCATCTTACTCTTCCATGTGAAGCCTGAAAACTTCGAGGACTGATTGAGATCATTTATGTTATGAGGGGCTGGGTGGTCTTGTGGCCCCTGCAGATTTTGTTGTTTTTTATTCTCCAGTCCTCTGGAGTTTTTTTTTTTTTTTTTTTTTTTTCTGTCCTCCTGGCCATCAGATCTCACTTTATTCTTTGTTACTTAGCATTACCTAATCTTATTTTTATATTTTTCTTTTTTCTTTCTTCATCATTTGTATGATAATGTGCTCAAGAAATAAATGTTGTTGTTGTTGTTGAAAGGTGACATCAGCGGGGGTCTTAAGTTCTTCATTGTCAGCTGGCACAGCAGAGGTGTTTAATGCTGCACTTCATTACATGTGGGCAGGTGACCATCGCTGTGTGGAGGTGTCCTGGTCTCTCAAATGTCCTCTTTCACTGACCTGACAGTGCAAGTGGCGTTCCAGGTCCAGATCTCAGCTTTGAGGTTCTCCCTCCATGACTGCACTCTAACACCTCCATGATATCCCAAAAGCCTTTGCAGTGTTTGTGTCTTCTCTAATTTATCTGCTCTCTCTCTGGGTCAGGGAGTTCATCATGCGGGACTGTGATCCTCAGACTGAGACGCCATCTTCCATGAGCTCTCTAATAAGAAGAGGTGAGGTCTCGGTGGCCATGGCCATGTGTTCTCTTACAACTTGTTAGAGCTGTTCATTTTATTAAGATTTACAGTTTAGCTCCATCTAGTGTGCATATCTGGTATTTTCTCTACCTTCCCCTTGCTCCTGTCATGTGACGTAATCAGGAAGTTAGTTTCGATTCATGAAGGCTGCTTGTCGCTACCCGATCTGCGTGCCTACCAGATTTGCGCGCGCAGGCGCATAGCTTAACTATTACGACCCTGCACGATCTGCGTTTCTTTTACTTTGCGACAGGAGTCCCCATCCGATTTGTCTCGCGCACGCGCTCTCTGCTTAATTAAAATTCATTTCACGATGCTGTCCGATTTGTTCTGCGCATGTCCAATGTTTTACGACACACGAGAAAAAAAGTTACCACGGGATTTTAATTTCTCGGTCTGCATTAACAAATAGAACTTTCGCCATTCGAGTGAGAAGGAGAAAGAAGAACGCTGTAGAGAATAGGAGCATATTGAATTTTTCTCCTGGCAGAAGAATAATTTTCACTTCTTGAAAAAATGAAGACTTTCAATTTTACAACGACTTGAAAGAATATCTTTTACGGGAAGAATTTAGCAACAATTTAACGGTCAGAGAGCGAAGTGAAATACGACGTGTGTCCGTGAATTTTATGATTAAAGGTACTGTATGTAATGTTTATTGAATGCTTTTCAATTTTTGAGAATACAGTATATACTGTAATATAATCTAGATATATTTAGGATTATCTGACGTTTTGTTTAATAATTGGAATATTACAAAATTTACCGTTTTAAATAGGCTGGTGATTTCAATGAACGCGCATGAATGTTTTGAAATATGCAAAACTTTTAATAAATTGTGTTATTAAAAAAAATGCTCAGGTGGACTTTCCTGTTTACTGATTTATACTTGATTAATGGATTAGTAGGTTTTCTCTTTTTGGGAATATGAAAATCTGAACTGCCTAGATGTATCTCAGATCAGGTGTCTAAATTTTACAATTCTTTTAAAGAGAGAAGTAAATTGGTATCCACTAACGAATGTTAAAATGTGTTTTTTCTTATGCAACTCCCCAACATTAGACCACAATATTTTAGTGTGTGTGTGAATCCTCGCAATCCCAGTAACTGTTGTTTTTCTCGTTCTATGAGTTTCAATAGAAACAAAACCAGGCTGTTTCATTTGCAAAGTAAAGCACACACTCTTAGGGGTATTATGCTTTGTTACTCGGTAATTGGTGTATGTACGCCTTCACTTATAATGTGATGTGGTCATATTTCAGTTACATGCAAGCAACTTTTGTATTCTGCTCTTTCTGAATTTTGGATAGTCCATCATCCATGCCCTGGCTGCTCTACAGGGTGTATCAGGACAGGAGGCAGAAGACTTATTTCTTGGTGGCCCAGAATACAGTATCAGGTAAAAGTCAAGTCTATGAATGTTTGAAGTAAGTGTTTAAATATTTCTTGTTTATTATTTTTGTATTTTACTTGCCTTAGTGAAGTGGAAGAATTTAACTGAAAGACAGGGCAGCAATTAAAGAAGGAGGGAATGCTGCGATATCTGTTGGAATAGAAGATGATGCTACTGCCCAGTGCTTTCAGAATCCTTCATTTGAGTCTTGGGTCTGAATCTACTGCGTCATTGCCAAGTATTCTGGGGTAATGGATCTTGTTTTGTTTACATTTTGTTTTTCTCCATATTCCAAGCTCATTTGCTTGACCTTAGCTTTAATTAACTGGATGGCTGTCTCCTTCACAATTGATTTTAAAGTACTATACTATTCATTACATAAAAAGCTCTGAACAATTTAGTCCCTTCCTGTATTTGGTACTGTCTCTCCCCCAACACTCCTCAGTGTAATCTTTAATCCACAACCACTAATTTGCTTATCAAAGAACTGGTGAAGCAGCTTGCACATGTACACCAAAAATATAGAATGCCGGCTATAAATGAAAAACCTTTCAAATACTTTTAAAACTCAATTTTTAAACTTCACCTCTGCTTAATTCCCATTTCTATCAGTTTATGGTTTACTTCTGGTTTATGAATGGAACTGCATACACTGAAAGATTTACACCAGATAATAACCATTGTTTTTTTTTGTTTTTTTTGCTGTTTTTCTTTTTTTTGTCCAGTGATGCCCTTTGCCCTGCACCCTGGTCAAGTCTCGTGCAACTGACTGTGGTGCTGAAGAGAGAAGATTTCTGAAGACCCTCTTGAAATGGAGCTGCAGTTGGATTAACACTACAACAGTATGCTGGCTGAGAATGTCCACAGGGGCCTGGGGGGGCTGTGACCTTGTGACCTGAGACGTTGTTTTGTCAATCATCCTGACCAACTGGACCTTTATGTGTTCTTCAACAGGGCCATCTGATCATCCAGATATAGTTAAGGAGAAGGACCTTTCAATTTTCCTCTTGTGTACTTTTAAATTGTATATATATTTTTTCGTTTTGATAAAGTTATATATATTTGTTAAGCAGTTTAGCAGTTTGGGCTTTATTAGTATTAAAATATGTTAGAAGTTATCTGTGGAATAATTTTAATAATCAAAATAGCAAAACAATGTAACTTTAAATTTTCTGTGCTCTGGGTAAAATATGTTAAAGCTATCTGGTGATTTTTTTTACTTCTTTGGGTTTTTTTGTACATTTGACAAATGGTTTTTTTAGGTGCATTGTTCTCACATTGTTCACTTTTGTTGTTCTCATAACATTTATTCAATAAAATTTGCATGAAAAGTGTTTCCTTTTTCATTATTCAGTTATTAACTCACATTTAAGACACTATATGGGTGAATAAAAGCCATTTAAATTTGAGTACAAGACGAGCAATAGTATGACAGAAGATGGTGCTGGGGTTGTGCTTTATGTGGGTTAGACATGAAATGAAGATTTCTTTTTCTTTAAAAAGACTGTTTATGCAATCCACTAGTATCACCGCAACAAAATTTTGTAAACCATGATGCCCTATGACATGTGTATTTCATTAATAATAATATGTAAAGTTATTTTTAAAGAGTTTTTCCAGGGATGAAAAGTGCATCAACAGTTCATTTTTACATATATACACACTTATTTTGACTAACTGCATGAAAGCCTGGTACAACAGCTGCACCAAACCTGCCAAAAAAGCCCTGCAGTGGATCATAAAAACATCACAAGACGTTCAATGGAACTGAACTGCCATCACTTGATCATCGATACAAGATTCCCTGTGTAAGAAGAGCTGAACACATCATCAAGGAGAACACTCATCTTGGACAGAACTTGTCTGAGCTTCTCTCATCTGGCAGGCATTTCAGATATATAAATGCAAAGAATTATTATTATTATCAATCTGTATGCTACAAATGGACAAAAAAAAACAACTTTTTTCCAGCTGCAATAAACTTACTGAACTCGTATATCTCCTCAATCTGAAATCGTTTCATTGATCATGTACAATTAATGTAGTATAGGTAATCTATACTGCTGTGCATTTATGCAATAATAATCCATCCTGGTTACTTTAACATTATATATGGCATCTTGCCAATATTTTGAACATATTTTGTATGATTACTCAGTTTTTAGTTCATTATTTATTTATTGTATTATTATATATCGTAACTATTTGACAGTGGAATTTAAATGCAACGTGAAGTTGACACGAGTAATTTCGTTGCGTTACTCAATGTCAATAAAGTACTTGAATACATCTATTTTTAAAACTGTCATTTATTTTTTATATGTAGACTATAATAACATACAATGGTTAAATACTTTGTACAATGGGAACTGAAAAAAGAAGCGCTATGTAAACTAAACGAAGCGATCTCAGTGATAAACAACGTGTATAACGAGGAGTATGACAAGCTTAATTCAGCCGTGAAAACAGAACGTACAATGAATATTTAATAATATTATCATTTTGGTCAACTACTACGGCATTTCAACGAAAATACTGTACTGCCCGTTGTGTATTGACATGCGCAGTTGAGAGCGATCCGTGCCGAAAAGCGAAATGTTTAGTATATATTTTTTTTTTATTATTAAGCGCATGCGGAGTGTGTTATTGCATATGTATTGAACGAAAACGTCATCGCTCACTTTACGGTGCTGCCCAATCTGTTTAACGCATGCGTGAACACTTTACGGCATGCTAGGCTTTCAATACGCCTGCGCGCGCAAATCTGGTAGGCACGCAGATCGGGTAGCGACACCGCTGTCCTGTGCATGGAAGCTCACCAGTCGCAGTCCTCTGTCATCTGCCCTCATCTTCATATCTGTGATATCATCGTCCACTTGTATTACTTTACTTTAAAGTTACCTTTCCTTTTATAGGTATTAGCAGACAGAAGTTACTCCTTTAGAGGTTTATTTGTGTATAATGGCACAGTAATTTACATTTGAACAACATGTTTGTTGTTTAATATTGTGACACTCAGACACACTCAATGTATAAAAACACTTTATCTTTTAATATTAGTGGAGTTGTACATTCAAGTAACGCGATCACTACAAACGTCAATACTCAACTTCAGCTCGCTCCTTTAGTCCCGATACCCGGACTCACACACCAGGCAGCATCGGTTAGTGGTGGTGGGCAAACTCCAACATCCCCTTTAAACTTTAATAAAACACTCAAGTTACCAAAAGCTATAACTCAACATTAAACACAAGAACTGTTTTAAAATCCAACATGAATTCAATCATAATTAACTGTTTAATTTTAGCTGCAGCGCCGCAGAGCCTCCTGGGACGTCAGTGCCGTCTGTCACTACATCATGTAAGTCCTCACTAGGAATGTCGGTGGGCTTCAGTACTTCTACCGCCCTCTAATTCATTTAGGTCTCCATAATAAAAATGAACTGCTCTAAATGCTAGTCCCGATAGTGATAGTTAGTGAAGAAGAGTCGACTCTCCTGTATGTTTTGTGCTTATTCTTAAATCCTAACGACATGTGGTCTTGTCTTCTTATTCAAAGTTCAAGATTTGGCCTGAAAATGTATTAAGCCTCATCTCATTTAATGTACATTATGTACAGCATACTGTACAATCTGCCATTCTGTTATCCCTGTAATTGTCTATAATGACACTTAACACTTACTTGAGTACCTGATTGTAACTTGTCTTTACAAAATGTAAAAAACAAAAATGATAACAATAGTAGGAATATTACTACTGTTAATAATAATAATAATAATAATAATACTAACACATCATAAGGTGTGTCCACCCGATTACATTTTTCTAGACTGAAGACAACAGCAGATCTGACACTGACACAGTTTCTTCACAAAGTGTGAGCTCGATTCGACTGTGCTAAAACTTAAGAGCTCTGAGAGTGTTATTGTGAGTTATACCTCCATGCTATAACCTTTATCATTCAATATTTTCACTATAAAATGAAGTAGTAGTCCAGACTGCAGCAGTGACAGCTTATCAGCACACACGAGTGACAAATAGATACAGTTGAGGAATCCTCTACGTCAAGTTCTCTGTATGGTGGACTTGTACCTGAGTCCAGTGTTTCAGATTATGAAAGTAAAGAATTTGATCGAGTGTCTATAAAGACAGTTTCTGTAAAAACAGGTGGAGGAAGAGTATATGACACAAACATTCTGGGGTAAATCTGATGTTAAAATTACCAGACATATTGAACAAATTCATCACAACGAGACTGAAGTTGCTAAAGCTCTCCAGTTTCCAAGAACATCAAAAGTAAGAAGACTTCAAAGAGATCAATTTTGCTCACAATGTAGAAGTTTTGAAAATGGGGAGAGGAATGCTTATTCCTCAAAGACAAACAAGGAATTGTCATCTACAGATTTTATGCATTGTTTAAATTGTCTGTTTTGTTTTTTTAAGATCTTTTAACTTCTTTAGTGACACATGAAACATTACAAGCTTAGAAAACCAATGAGACCAACCAAAATCTGGAAACAACAGAGTCCAGTCATGGCGTGCATTTGCTGATCCTGTGCCTCCTGGTGTTGACAGAGGCCTTTGGAGGCTAATGAGTGAAGTGATACAAGACGACATGTCACTTATAGTCATGAAGGACGCCTGCATTATGATCTCTTTAACTGGCTCGGTTCAGACCTTTCTAAACATGAATACATGCGTCAGGAGATTAGAGAGCTCGGTCGTGTGCCGTTACATGAAAGACAAATCAGACCGTTAAAAACATGAGAGATTTCATAATTCCATCTAACTTTCCACTTGTAATGACGGCAGTGAAACGTGTTGCTGGGTACGACCAGGAGAGTGGCACAATGAAAACTCCTTCATTAGCACTGACGCTTGGCCACAGCCTTCAAGAAACAGCAAATATGGTGGGAGCCCAGGCAGTGGTAGAGAGAGACAGAGAGGTTAGGAGCGGGCACTGATACAGCGCATTACCGCACCCACCACACCACAAACCAACTCAGGATCCCAGATTAGGACCCGAGGAGTGCAGCCATGCAACGGGTGACACCTCAGCACCACACTAGTTCAGATGGAGTTGAACAGCGTGAGGTTTGTTATGGTGGCTGGAGGGCCAATTCTGCCACCAACCACCAAGTTTTTCCCTGCAGGTTGGAGGGCCTTCATGCAGGGATGGATGGAGATTAACGTCACACCCAGGATGGAGCAATTACAGGTAGAACATTAATATATTAACATTAAAGTTATTGTCTGTTTCTTCCTGCATTTTTATTACTCATTAATTCAATATTGTTTTTTGTATCAGTATGCTGCTGCTGGAGTATGTGAATTTCCCTTTGGGATTAATAAAGTATCTATCTATCTATCTATCTATCTATCTATCTATCTATCTATCTATCTATCTATCTATCTATCTATCTATCTATCTATCTATCTATCTATCTATCTATCTATCTATCTATCTATCTATCTATTATCATCTCCCAGAAGGCACTTTGAAATTGGCCAATATCAGCAAAATTCTCTTGGCTCTAGAAAGTCTGCGCCAACTGGTAATGATGACCATCTTCTTCCTCTCTCTCTCTGTCTGTCTTTGTGTATTGTGACCACAAGAGGGCATCAGAGAGCCCCAAACCACAGACCCAGCAATACACCACATGTTAATAGGACACAATAAAGGATTGTTATTCTTCTCCCAGGCACTTTCCACAATCCTCTCCAAATAACAAGCCACAATTACACAATAAATGATCGATAACCAACAATTCTTCCTCCTTCTTCACCTCCTCTGAGTTTTGCCCGCTGCCTCCCGACTCTGACTCCTGCATGTGTGGCTTCCTTTTATGTCGGCCCTCAGATGGCTTCTGGTGCCATTCTGTCTCCTCTGGGAAGCACTTCTGAGCCATAGACAAAGTAGAATGGTGCTCCCCCCAAGGGACCCCTACAGGGCTGCATTTCCCGACTCTGTTTCCCTAGCACCCCTGCTCTCATACAAGGACCGCTGCCACCTAGAGCATGGAGGATGGAACCACTCCCAAGTTCTGGCTTCCAAAGGTCCACCCATTATTTTATACCAGCTGGGCACAGAGTTATCTTATACATACAATGTTCCTCTCAGGCCTCCCATCCAGGTAATCACCTGTGCTCCTCCCTGGCTGGGATGCCTGTTCTTATCCCATAATATGCATTGCCAGAGTTGTTTGCTGCATGCTAAGCTGTCTCTCTTCAGATTCAGCACTTTGTCCAGAATAATGTCAGTATTTATCTGAAATGATGCGTTTTATTTGTGACACAGGCCTCATCTGTGATAATTTAGTGTACTGTAGATACCGCATTTTCAATACAAACAAACATTCTCTGAAGTTAACCTACAACTGCCCTGGTCTACTTGAAGTGAACAAGATTTAGATCAAACCAAACTATTCAAATATGAATCTGTTCATAAATAAACTCCTGACTAGTAGACATCTCTAGCAGAATTCCTGAACCAGTTTTAGGTTTGTAAGATTTTACTTTCATTCTCAGTTTGTAAAGTTCAGTGTGTATTTGACTGTCATGTATAGAGATGGTGTAGCAGTAGAAGCTCGTGTCCACCTCTCGAACCCTCAGGTACCACTCTGATGACCAGGTGAATGTATAATAATATTTTATTATAATATTATACTGTGCACAAAGCACCCTCCACTCCACACTCATTAAACACAATAAACTCTCTATAATAACTCTCCTCCTCGCCCAGACACGTCGCCACCCTACCTCCCAGCTCAGCTCAGTGTCTGGGCTTACCCAGAGTCCTTTTATAGCCCCTGACCCGGAAGTGGCTCCAAGCCAAACCCACAAGTCCGTTTTTCCTTCCGGGTCAGGGCAAAGTCCTTTTCTTCATCCCGGGAGCACATCGCTTCTTCCAGTCACGTGACTGGGATGCACTCCCGGGTTATAGGGCATGCCAGAGCCCACTAGCCCCCCTACAGCGACTCCTGGAGGCCCCCAAGGTATCCAGCAGGGCTGTGTCAAAACACTACAAAGTCCATAAGGCCCTGCTGGAACTCGGGGCACAAATATGCTGTCCGGAGGGCTCCTCCTAGCGGCCTGGGGGTGACGACCGGAGTCCATAGCCGGTCGTCTGTCACAATGGATTTAAAAGTAGCTTCTGGTTTTTCTTTGACTTTTATTTTAAAGATATGTGTAGAAAAATTAGAAATTGAAAATGACACTTGAGAAAGTAACGAAGAATTTATTATTCATAAAGGTGACGCAGGTGAGCTCTTGTACATTTGACATTACTAATGTAAATACATCGATGTTCACGTGTATGTCTATCTAACTATTCCTAAAATAATTTAACAACATTTTGTTAAATTTAGTGCTGGGCAATGATTAAAATCTTTAATTACGATTAATCGCAGACAATCACAACAATCACATTCATGAATGAACTCCAAAGTCGTGTACTGCGTGTATTTGGTTTGCAAACACTTTAAACAAGTAAGGTGCTTTTTAACAGCAGTGTTTATTCACTTTACATGGTAGCAGTTAAAATATTTCTTGTAAATCTCAACTTAAACATTCATGTAATCAAATCAAATATTAAACCAAAGCTGTTTGCCACTGGCAGGGCATTAACGTTTGTCACCCTCCGAGTCCAAAGCCACCATCACAACATTCTAACAGGCACCTTCTGAGCAACAGCAAGTTCACATTTCTAAATCGGTTTTCTTTTTAATCTGAACACACAGATACCAGCAGACACATTTTCTTTTATCAGAGAGCAGCATAAACAGTCATATGTTCAGTAGCAACTCTGTTTTGTGAAAAGCACACAAAGCGATGGTTTCACACATAAATCAACATAAAACATCTGTTGCTGCCTATTGTGCCCACTGTTGGCGCCTGTTTGCAGCAGCAGAAGCTCGATGGCCTGCAGGAATGCGCAGTGTGCTGGCTGCCTGGCTGTCTTTGTGAGACACAATATGGTTTGTACCTCCTGTCATCGTAAGTGTCTGTCCTACCAGACGAACGTTACCATCGGTGCATCAGCTACACGAACGTGTTCAGCACCACGATCAGCTGGGGACCGATCAGCTGATGCCGGTACCTCACTTTCGTTTTCGATCTCCATCTCCAGATCACTTGCATCAAAATCGGAGTCCGACAAATCAGAGTCCATTTCAGCGAACATACGAAAACGTTTTGCTTTGAGCCTTCCCTTTGGTGTCTCTCCACAGGCCATTTTAGAAGCTGTTTGCTCTTCGCTACTCATCGAGGTCAAATCAACAAAGCTAACTTTACTTCTAGAAAAAGCGTATCGAAAAGCGCTGTAACAAGAAGATCACTGATCTCTATCGATCGCTAGCGAGACTGAGGCTTTCAAAATAATAATAATAATAAAAACTGCGTTAACGCACGATAAACTAATTGTCAGTGTTAATTCATTAATGTGTTAACGTGATAATAACACGTTAACTTGCCCAGCCCGAGTTAAATTGATTATTTAATTTAATTAATTCAGAAAGCAGATGTAACCAGCACAGGGCCAAGTTCAGGAAACAAACGTTAGTAGAGTTTGTCAAGGTGAACACACATTAATGCTCCAATAAAGATTTTATTAAATAAACTATACAGAAGTTAATATTCCTCTAATTGGATTTTTGTGGTGTAATTTTTACATTGTAAACCAGTGAAGAGGACAATGTGGAATGAAGATCAAATAAGAGCAGTGAAGAAACATTTGGCCAAAATGATAAATACGTTTAAAGTGCCAGGAAAGAGAGAGTGTGAGGCCTGCAAACAAAATGAACGACAAGCACTCACAAATAGAGATTGTTCTGTATAAAGAACCAAATGACCTCACCGAAGAGAAAGGGTTAAAACAAAAATGTTTCCGTTATCAAAAATGTTCATTAACAGTTTAGTTATGGGAAACAATGTAATTATTTTATATTTGGTCTTTTGTGTTAATTGAACACGACAGTTCTAAAAAGTCAGTTAGTCGTTTGCTGTTTCACTAATTTGTACTTCATATGTTTCTAGACACTTCCATAAAGATATACAGATTTATGTGAGGTAACATTTGTAGGCTATTTCTTTATTTAGAACAATGAAGAACATTCTTTAAAGAGCAGGAGTATTAACATATTTAGATGTCATTCATTTTATCTCTTAATTATAAATCCTGTTAGTTAATACACATAAATATTTTTCCAGTGTCTTAATCATTCGATTATTCAGTCAAGGCCAGCGAGTCCAGCTTGAGTGTTTGTTTTATTGGGGGGCTAGAAGGGAGCCCCCAGTAACTGATTTCATTTGACAAATCCACCAGAACACTCCTGCTGTGGTTTATTATTTATGGTAGAAAGCACTGGTTTGGGTTACTGGTTTAATAGAATTACCAGTAGTGAATTTTATTTCATACTGCAAACTTTGAATGCAGGCAACCTGCAATATTTACTGATTCCATAAACATTCATTTTAAACTAAACTACTTCTTAATAACATTTATTACATTTGAGCACACATACATTTCCTAATATTTCAGTACTTATTGGTTTAGGTCAATTTCAAATATATTTGAGCAGTTCCATCTGACGCTAGGATGTCTTACAATATTGAAATCCCAGTATTTCTGGATCAAGTGTCAAATATCAGAATGTCCTTACGGCCAACATATCTCATAATCCCCCCTTCATGTCCTTAACGCCAGTTCATTCTCCCTGGAGATCTGTTTGTGACTTGCTAAAATAATTTCAGACTTTCTTCAACCACTAAATCATGAACATCCTTTAAGCATCTCCCTCTGTAGATTGTCATGTAAAATGTCAAATCCTATTATACTTTGCTCTACAAGATGTTTGTTGTGAAGGTCTTTATAATGTCTGACCCTAAGGAAGGGGAGGTAATTCCAAAGCACATCACTGACCGGGAGGCCTGTATGGATGTGCAGCCTGGAGTGTATGCTGGGATAGATGTTGTTTCATTACCTGGGCAGTTGGCCTCCATGAATGTATGGTGTGGATGGAGACACATCCCGGATGCTACCCCCATGTTCCAGGTGGCAACATCCCTCTTTAGGGGCTCGCTGTGTGTGCATCTGCAAGACTGCCTGGGAGTTGGAGAACCCAATGGACATCCCTGCTATGATGTTGGCTGCTCCAAGGATGTTCCACCCATAGAATAGGGATATCCTCCTTCAGAAGCTCCCCATGGCGGCAGCCAAAGAACATAGTAGGGCTGCCAATCGGGACTTTGACTTTCAGGTAGCCCTTCGGGTGCACAGATGGGAGTCCCTACAGGTGGATGTCACCACTTGGTGCTGAGGGCACACAGCTCTGACAGGCAGTCTCACTTCATCCTTCCAATAAGCCATCCCAACCTGAAAAGGAAGCAGCAACCATCCTGGGCAGAATGTGCGTCCACGCCACGCAGTCAGGCAGGACTGGGCACTTGACTTTCTGATGTCGCTAACTTATTGGTGCCTCTGCGTAGAAGAACAGCAGCAACGAGCACCTGTTGGGTTGACATGCAGCACAGTACTGTCTGCCTCACTCACCTTGTGCCTTTTCACTGGGGTTTTATGTCTGATCAGCAAGACTAAATATCTCACACACATTCATTCAAGATATTAGCCAGACTGTGGAAAGTCAGGGTGTATAATTAAAGTGTCTATAAACATTATATAAGCGACATACAGAGAGACAGCAACAGGCACACGCCAATTTCACACATCAGCCCAGTGTGTGAGGGATAGCGCAGTCTGAGGCTCGGCTCGGCTTGGCTTATCTCATTGCTGCTGCACATCACATTTCTCCCCTGTATTTAATCAAGAAATGTGCAAATTCAGCGATTTTCACAATAAAAATGATCAAAATTGTTGGAATAATATAGAAAACAAATTTATAGCACAGACCAGTGGACAAATTTATTTTATGCTATCATTATTAGTTTTTCTACTTTTTATGATGACTGGTGAGACTGCATTTTCCTGTAAGAAGTGCAGTCCTGGTGCCAGAGAAGTGCTGGACTTCCACTAAGTTCTGATCCAGCTGGTCCTGCACTGAACTTCCAAGACTCTTTTCTTCTTCTCGCACGCTACATTTGTTTTATTATCATCTGCGCTTTAATTAAAGTATTTCCATATGTTACTTTCTCCCTTTCTATCCGCAAACATCTGTGCAAAACTCACCATCGTCAACCACACGTGCTTACTGCTTCAACCTGATGAGCCAAATGTGCTCAACAAACGAACAACGGTCCTATTCGGAAGTTGTGCCACGTGACTACAGTAAGCCCAAGGTACAAGATCACCACGTAGTGAACAGGGCAACTTAACTGAACGCTCAGGGCGACCGGCAAACAACCCCTCTGTACGACTGGACCAGATTGAACAAAAATGCTATTGCTGTTTTTTTCGTTTTTGCTCAATTTTCATTCTCATTTTAGTTCGTTCACATATCACTAATTTTTATTTTTATTAAGTTTTAGTTTCGGGCGGCACGGTGGCGCAGTGGGTAGCGCTGCTGCCTCGCAGTTAGGAGACCCGGGTTTGCTTCCCGGGCCCTCCCTGCGTGGAGTTTGCATGTTCTCCCCGTGTCTGAGTGGGTTTCCTCCGGGCGCTCCGGTTTCCTCCCACAGTCCAAAGACATGCTGGTTAGGTGGATTGGCGATTCTAAATTGGCACTAGTGTGTGCTTGGTGTGTGGGTGTGTTTGTGTGTGTCCTGCGGTGGGTTGGCACCCTGCCCGGGATTGTTTCCTGCCTTGTGCCCTGTGTTGGCTGGGATTGGCTCCAGCAGACCCCCGTGACCCTGTGTTCGGATTCAGCGGGTTGGAAAATGGATGGATGGATGGAAGTTTTAGTTTCTCTGTTTAATTTCTGTTCTCATTCTTTTAAAACGAAAAACAATATTTTTAGTTCTAGTTCTCGTTTTCGTTATGAAAATGGCACTGCTAGGATGGACATTTCAGAACCTGCATTGAATTGTTTTGCGTTGCTCTTGGATGGTGCTCGGCATTAACATTCACCGTACTCTTTGATCACACCTTGTATCTTTTGGACTGCTTTGGAAATTATAATTTTATATCTTTCATAAAGTATATGAAATGGTTCATGTTGTGTAATGTACAATAGTTTGAATTTTAAAATGACTACTAGAAGCTTGCATGAAAATGTTCCCACCACATTCAGATCATTTTGAACAGATCACTTCCTCTTAAGAAATAAGAGAAACCTTTTGATATTGGACAACTTCGCCTTTTCTTTTAAATTTCTATCCCATAGCAGCATTCTGTGCACAGCCACCACAACTTAAACTTGGTAAATCAAGAGATATCAAGATGATTATCAATATCTGGTCTGATCAGCCATATCTTAAGAAGGATATCAGGGAGGCTAAAAGACAGTTGGAGAAGGAATATAGCAGATAAGGCGAAAGACGACCCTAAGAGATTCTTTCACTGTTTTAGTAGTAAAAGAACAGTCAAGGAGGAGGTCAAGTGCATCAGAAATAGTAAAGGGGAATTAAAAGATACAGACAGTGAAATAGCGGATTCCCTAAACTTACATTTTTCTGAGGTGTTTACAAGTCAGCAAGTGGAGAACCTCCAGAGGTAACAGGGACTACTAAGGAGGTACTGAGGGATTTGGAAATTGTAGAGAGAGAAGAGCTGCTCAGATTAAATAAGCTGAAATCAAACAAATCACATGGGACAGATAATATTTATCCTCAAGTTCTTAAGGAGGCTAGCGAGTACAGATATAAACCCTTGACACATATTTTTAGGAAGTCACTGCGCACTGGAGAGATTCCAAAGGACTGGAAAATGGCAAATATCATCCCATTATATAAAAAGGGTGACAGGGCAAATGGGTGCAGAATTGGCTCAGACACAGGAAGCAGAGGCTGATGGTGCGAGGAACCTCATCAGAACTGGCCGATGTTAAGAGTGGTGTTCCACAGTGCATGATGTCAACGCAGCATGGAGACAAAAAGAAAGAGACAAATACTGTATATGGGACATTGGGTATAAATTAATTGTACTTGTAAAAGTTAGATTTTTCAGTTTTATTCTCTGAATCACAATCACGCTGTACCCCCACCAACCCCACCCCTCCTGATCTGACTCTAAGTAACAGCGTCAGCATAAATTCACACCCGATCTGATGCTGTTCATTTTCAAATAATATTACATTAGTGCTGTAATGTTTTCTGGTTGGTACTATTCAGGTCATAAAATGAATAATTCCAAATATCATACATACCCATGTCTCTGTTTTTTTAGGTTTTTTTTTTGACATCATTGACCATAAGGTGCATACTAATTCAGTGCAGCAGGAACACTCAATAAAACTAAATTAAAAAACATTCAAGTGACAGTGAGATACGAAGAAGGCAGATTCAACAGCGTTTGTGTATCAGCTTTTATCCCTCCAGATCAGAGAATGTCCAGTTCCATTGTCTCAAAACACCACTCACATCTACAGTTACTCCCAGTTTCAAATAAAAACTAACAGCATCAGATCCCTAGGGCTGTAGTATGTATCGTGATCATGACTGACAGAATAAAAGTGAAAATAAAACTCTAACTTTTACAAGTCCTATAAATGTACAGCGTCTGTTACAGACACAAACCAAATGTATGTGTGTATTGTATAATATTAACAATATGAGAGCAGCTCGCTACTGAAAACGGCAAACATGGGAGTAAGTCGGGATCGAACCGGGGACTCTTGATTACAAGTCAGCAAATTTTACCGCTATGCCACAGAAGCTGTTGTCTTTTCCTTGAACCTTTTGTGAAAGTGTTTATTTGATCTTTGGACTTCAGGCTTCACACATTACATAGTTTATGCAAACATTTTGTCATTTACTACTAAAATATGACAAACGTTTCTGTTTTAACAATGTGTTTACACAGATTACTGTAGAAATGGAACACACATGAAATGCATGTGTTCCAGATAACGATCTATTATTTCCACTCTAAAACTCCAGCACTTCACTCCCAGATAATCAAGGCATGAGCTGGGAGAAGTTTGTGAACGTTCTACGGCAGTAGGGGATGGAATATCAGGCTGCTTGCTGCTTGTCTTTATCGGCACATTTACAGGACAAAAAACGCTGAGGGAGAGGTGCGAACGGATTTAAGGTGGGCCGGATCTGCAAGTTTTTTCGTAGGCTCTGTTAATTCTAGTGTTAAGAGGTGACATGATTGAAGAGTTTAAAATTATGAAGGGAATCAGTACAGTGGATCGAGACTGTGAGTTTAAAATGAGTTCATCAAGAACACGGGGACACAGTTGGAAACTTGTTAATGGTAAATTTCACACAAACATTAGGAAGTTTTTCTTTACACAAAGAATGATAGACACTTGGAATAAGCTACCAAGTAGTGTGGTGGACAGTAAGACTTTAGGGATTTTCAAAACTTAACTTGATGTTTTTTTAGTGAAATAAGTGGATAGGACTGGCGAGCTTTGTTGGGCTGAATGGCCTGTTCTTGTCTGGAGTGTTCATATCTGTCCATCACCGTCTTTGACATGTTCTGCTCCCGGTAGCCTAAGACCTGTTATGACATCTGCTGTAACTGCTAACCCACACTGACACTTTCCCATGGAGAACGCACACATTTCTCTCTCATGTCTGTTTTCTCGTATTTCAGCCAATCATTGACCTCACTACAATACTTGTGTTTATGTGGCCTTGACCCAACATGTGCCCCTTGAACCTGAAATGGACATTCACACACCTGCCATCCTCACATGAGCAATATATTCAATGGTAGATTCCTTAATAATGAGAAATTCAAAATAAAATGCCAATCAGTCAGTTAAGTAAAGATTCACAGCCCTGAGTTTTACAATTCAGAGATAAAAAAGCAGAGGGGTGGAAGGTAAATAAACAAAGGGTTAATGAAGTTAAAACAAATCAGAATCTCCTGACCAAAGGCTAGACATTAATATGTCCATCTGAAAGATATTCACACTTAAATAATAAAAACGCAGGTGGGAGCGACGCTTAACAGGGAGTCTGATCAGACAGGGTGTGTGGGACCTGAGATCGTTTAGAGAGAAATTCAAAAGATCTGAGGAATTTGTATTGTTGTGAGGCAAGGTCAGAAAAATAAAGAACTGGGCAAAATGTATTAAGAGAAGTAAGCAAGATCATGGTCAGGTAAAGGCCAAAGGTCTAAACACAGAGAGTCAAAAGAGAAATTAACAGTCAAATGTAAAACACAAAGGAAAAAATACAAAGTTAAAGAAACAAAGCCAGGGACCTGGTGCTAATTTCTCCTGAGTCTTTCCCCTTTTACCTTCTTGTACTCTAAAGATAAGCACAGAGACATCTATTGCAAGCCACCATCTCTTATGGACCATCTCTTATGGACTGAACATGATAACCTAACATATCCTGTGACTTAACCATCACATCACAACAATAGGCATAGAAGTCTGTTAACAACACAGCCATGGCCACACAAAGCTAAACACAAAATGGTGGTGACCATATCACAACAAGAAAAAAATGGTATTATCTGAATGATGAAAATAAAATATCAATAACTTCATAACTTTTATGGACAGAATTTCTAGGCGCAGCCAGGGCGTTGAGGGGGTCCGGTTTGGTGGACTCAGGATTGTGTCACTGCTTTTTGCAGATGATGTCCTGTTTGCTTCATCAGGCCGTGATCTTCAGCTCTCTCTGGATCGGTTCAAGCGGAGTGTGAAGCGGCTGGGATGGGAATCAGCACCTCCAAATTCGAGACCATGGTCCTCAGTTGGAAAAGGGTGGAGTGCCCTCTGAGGGTTGGGAGCGAGATCCTGCCCCAAGTAGAGGAGTTCAAGTATCTCGGGGTCTTGTTCACGAGTGAGGGAAGAATGGAGCGTGAGATCGACAGGCGGATCGGTGCGGCGTCCGCAGTGATGCGGGCTCTGCATCGGTCTGTCGTGGTGAAAAAGGAGCTGAGCTGTAAGGCAAAGCTCTCAATTTACCAGTCAATCTATGTTCCTACCCTCACCTATGGTCATGAGCTATGGGTAGTGACCGAAAGAACGAGATCGCGAATACAAGCGGCTGAAATGAGTTTTCACTGCAGGGTGTCTGGGCTCTCCCTTAAAGATAGGGTGAGAAGTTCAGTCATCCGGGAGGGGCTCAGAGTAGAGCCGCTGCTCCTCCGCATCGAGAGGAGTCAGATGAGGTGGCTCGGGCATCTGATCAGGATGCCTCCTGGACGCCTCCCTAGTGAGGTGTTCGGGGCACGTCCAACCGGGAGGAGGCCCCGGGGAAGACCCAGGACACGCTGGAGGGACTATGTCTCCCGGCAGGCCTGGGAACGCCTTGGGATTCTCCCAGAAGAGCTAGAAGAAGTGGCCAGGGAGAGGGAAGTCTGGGCATCTCTGCTCAAGCTGCTGCCCCCGCGACCCGACCTCGGATAAGCGGAAGAGGATGGATGGATGGATGGATGGATGGATGGATGAATGGATGGATGGATGGATGGATGGATGGAAATATCAATAACAATAACATCAGACATGGAGTCATGTAGAAAAAGACAGAGGGCCATGTAGAAACAAAACAGATACAGGGTCATGGAAAAACCATCTACATGACTCCATGTCTAAATCATTCTTTTAAGGGAGCATCGGCAGCCCTGGCAGCGGGCCTTTGGCTCACCTTTGTCTTGTAAATTAGAATGGCACCACGGTACCTTCTCGGAAGTCCTATCTCAGCTGATATGCTCCTGCATATTATTAGTTTGGCTGCCATTAGGCATCCCTGGATGTGAAGTGGAAATCCTATAGGGCCGCAGAAGGCCCAGCCATGCCCGGGGGAGAACCGGGAAGCCTGTGCAAAACCAGCCTCAGCCCAGCACCCCTCCTGAAGCCTCGTTTTGAGTCTGGACTTAGAAAATTTTTCGAACGACCTACGGCAGGATGTCCAAAATCCTAAATAATGTTGTCTCTTAATTAAGATAAGCAACAGGAAAAAAAAATCCAAGACTAGTACAGCCACTCCAACATAAATCACTTTGTTATACACACTTAACCATTACTTCACAGAACTCGAATACACACACCGAAAAGAGCAGAAAAATACTTTCACGTCTCATTAGTCACCAGACATGCCTTTCAGAGGCCATAACATACTCCCATTCCTACAATTAGACATAATACCCATAAGATTCAGGGGATTGGGCCAGGAATTAGTACCCATAACATGAGAAGTGGGCCTTTCTGGGCACGTTCTGAATTGAGCCTCCCTGGCTGTGTTCCAAAGAGGAATCTCGTAATGATTACGTCCCCCAAACCATACCAAGCAGCGTTTGCTGTTCTTGGCCGTAAGGGGTGCATGCATTGCATCACTTAGATGACATGAGGACAAGGCAGATGGGCATGAAGGTCAACCCGAGGGGCACAGTTGACAAGCAACATTAAAATTCGGTATATCCCTGGCAACGGGCTCCAAACTAGACAAATGCCTCATCATCTAATTAGTCACGCGCATGAATGGATGAACGAGATTCCCACTGTTCCTACCTAGTATCTAGTGAAACCACAGCCAAGGGTACGCGCTTGGCAGAATCAGCGGGGAAAGAAGACCCTGTTGAGCTTGACTCTAGTCTGGCACTGTGCAGAGACATGAGAGGCGTAGAATAAGTGGGAGGCTGCTGGGCTTGTCTGGGGCACTGCCAGTAAACTACCACTACTCTTACCTGGTGAGGCAGGAGGGGAGCTCTCCCTTCTGTCGTCAAGCACCCGAGACACCTTCAGGCGCGACTCGCTCCGGGTACAGTGGCAGGTAGGGAATTGACTGGGGCGGTACACCTGTCAAAACGTAATGGAGGTATCCTAAGGCAAGTGCAGGAAGGTCAGAAACCTGCTGTGGAGCAGAAGGCCAAAAGCTCGCTTGATCTTGATTTTCAGTATGAGTACAGACTGTGAAAGAGGGGCCACACAATCCTTCTGGCTTTTTGGGTATCAAGCAGGAGGTGTAAGAATAGTTACCACAGGGATGACTGGTTTGTGGCGGCCAAGCGTTCATAGCGATGTCGTTTTTTGATCCTTCAATGTCGGCTCTTCCTATTATTGTGAAGCAGAATTCACCAAGGGTTAGATTGTTCACCCACTAACAGGGAACGTGAGCTGGGTTTAGACTGTCATGAGACAGGTTAGTTTTACCCTACTGATGATGGTGTTGTCACAATAGCAATCCTGCTCAGTACGAGATGAACCGCAAGTTCAAACATTTGGTGTATGTGCTTGGCTGAGGAGTCAGTGGTGCAAAGCTACCATCTGCAGGATTATGACTGAACGCCTCTAAGTCAGAACCCCTCCTAAACGTGACGATACCCTAGCGCCGCAGAGACTCGGTGGGCGAGGGATAGCTGGAGGCCGTCCTCTTCGTGAGGGATGGACTGGCACAGAGGGCCCTCTTCCTCTTCTGCACCGCAAGTTCGTAGGGAATCTGGTGCTAAATTATTTGTAGATGACCTGATTCTGGGTCAGGTGTCATACGTAGCAGAGCGGCACCCTTGTTGTGATCTACTGAAAGTCAGCCCTCGAGCCAACCTTTTGTCCCCTTCCACTTCCCCCTCCCCACGTCACCTACATGCCCAGATGATGATCCAGGGACTGTGTACAAGTGACAGCTCTGGTGGGTACATGACCAGGTGTCCATTTGCCTCTGGCCTCGGGCTGTGAAGACCCTGAACTCTGATTTAAAGATGGTGGTGGGGCTTAATAGTCAAAAAGGCAGAGGGTCATGTAACTTAAAAGAGGCAGGAGTGGTATGATGCCCAATGGAGTAGCAGAGGTCATGTAGCTGGGGAGGGCAATGGGTCATGCCAGCTGGGAGGCAGAGGGTCGTGTAGCCAAGGCAAGCAGATGGTCATGTAGTTTGCAACAGGGGCAGGAAAAAAAAAAAAGTCCCCTCAGGTGCAGAGGGTCAGGCAGGCTCAGAGGCAGAAGGTCATGTAGCATACGAGGCAGATGTAATGCTATCTTTGCCCACCTGTCCTGGCTACATGACACTCTTCCTGTGAGTTCATTTTACACTCTGTGGGGTCGGCAAAAGTAAGTTTCAAGTTGTTTGTATGGAAAACGACATGCAGGTTATAATTATAATATAATTAGAATTAGAAATAGAATGATATAATTAGGGCGGCACGGTGGTGCAGTGGGTAGCGCTGCTGCCTCACAGTAAGGAGTCCCACCTGGGTTCGATTCCCGGGTCTTTCCTGCGTGGAGTTTGCATGTTCTCCCCGTGTCTGCGTGGGTTTCCTCCCAAAGACATGCAGGTTAGGCGCCTTGGCGATTCTACATTGTGTTTGGTCAGACCATTTTCTTCTACTCTTTAATATAGAAATAATGATAGAAAACACTCATGAGAAGCATATTGTTAAAAAACGCTTCTTTGACTCCTCAGCAGCTTTAAAACTTTCAAACATTCTAACCAATCAGTCCGTTTATAGTGCCAACTATAATAGCGAGGAGAATGTAAATAGTAAGGTGGAAAGATTTAATACTAAAGTGAGGGCTGCTGTTGACTTAGTTGCACCTGAAAAGACAGTTAAAAAATCTTCTAGCATTGTTATACCATGGAAGACCCAAAGAGTGTCTGATTTAAAGAGAACATGCTGTAGAGCTGAGCGTAAATGGAGGAAGACTAAACTAACTATTGACTATGAAATATTAAAAGTTAAAATAACAGAATACAATAACACAGTCCGTCTTGAGAGGCGCTGCTATTTCTCTAAGATTATAAATAACAATGCTAGTAATCCCAGTCCTATTCTCGACGATTGCTCGTCTGTTAAACCAGGTAACTCAAAGGAATGCCTCCTAAGTACTTCCAGTAAAACCTGTGAGGCTATCGCTGTATTTTTCAATCAAAAAATTAATGATATTAGAAATAACATAGTATATCTCCCCAACATTAAGGATCCTCCTAAACCCCAGTACCCCATAATAAACAAATTAAAGTCTTTCACTAGGATAGAATTACCTGATTTACATAAAATAATTTCTCAAATGAAACCCTCCACCTGTGCCCTTGACCCAATACCAACAAATTTTTTCAAAGAAGTATCGGGCGTGCTAATTGGTAATGTTCTTGACATAGTAAATTCGTCATTAGATACGGGGGTCTTCCCAGACTGTCTTAAGACTGCGGTAGTTAAACCCCTACTTAAGAAAAATAATCTCGATCCCTCTGCTCTTGAAAATTATAGACCCATCTCTAACCTGCCTTTCTTAAGTAAAATTCTAGAGAAGGCAGTCATTATACAGTTAAATGAGCACCTTAATAAACATGCTATTCTTGATAAATTTCAGTCAGGTTTTAGAACAAATCACAGCACAGAAACTGCACTCGTTAAAGTAGTAAATGACTTGCGGGTAAATGCAGACAGAGGCCATTTATCTGTTCTCATCCTCTTAGATCTGAGTGCCGCATTTGACACCATTGATCATAATATTCTTAAGAATCGCCTTAGTCAATGGGTGGGCCTCTCTGGCAGTGTCTTAAATTGGTTTGAATCCTACCTGGCAGGGAGAAAATTCTTTGTTAGTTGTGGTAATTACAACTCAAAGACACATGATATTCTATATGGTGTTCCACAAGGCTCTATCCTGGGTCCGCTGCTCTTCTCAATCTACATGCTTCCATTAGGTCAGATTATCTCAGGGCACAACGTGAGCTACCACAGCTATGCTGATGACACACAGCTGTATTTATCAATAGCACCTGATGACCCCAAATCTCTTGATTCGCTAACACAATGTCTAACTTGTATCTCAGAATGGATGAATAGTAACTTTCTCAAATTAAATAAAGAAAAAACCGAAATCTTAGTGATTGGCAATAATGGATACAATGAGGCTATTAGAAATAAACTGGATGCATTAGGATTAAAAGTCAAATTGGAGGTAAAAAGCTTTGGGGTAACCGTTGATTGTAATCTGAATTTTAAATCGCATATTAATCAGATCACTAGGACAGCATTTTTTCACCTAAGAAACATAGCAAAAGTTAGAGCTCTTATATCATCGAAAGATGCAGAGAAATTAGTTCACGCGTTTGTTTTCAGTCGGCTAGATTACTGTAATGCACTCCTCTCAGGACTACCCAAAAAAGACATCAATCGTTTGCAACTAGTGCAGAATGCAGCTGCTAGAATCCTTACCAGGAAAAGAAAATCCGAGCACATTTCTCCAGTTTTGATGTCACTACACTGGTTACCTGTGTCATTCAAAATTGACTTTAAAATTCTGCTTATAGTTTATAAAGCTTTAAATAATCTTGCCCCGGCTTATATATCGGAATGTCTGACACCTTATATTCCAAATCGTAACCTCAGATCCTCAACTGAGTGTCTCCTTAGAATTCCAAGAGCAAAACTTAAAAGAAGTGGTGAGGCGGCCTTCTGCTGTTATGCACCTAAAATCTGGAATAGCCTGCCAGTAGGAATTCGCCAGGCTAATACAGTGGAGCACTTTAAAAAACTGCTGAAAACACATTACTGTAACATGGCCTTCTCATAACTTCACTGTAATTTAATCCTGATACTCTGTATATCCAATTCATTATAATAACTATTTATTCAAAATCTGTACTAACCCCTACTCTCTCTTCTGTTTCCTTTTCCGGTGTCCTGTTGGTGGTGGAGTGCGCCGCCACCATCTACCGAAAGCACCATGATGTTCCAACAATGATGGATGGATTAAAAGCCAGAAGTCTGTATGACCATCAGCATCAAGTGACTCCGTGAAAAACCCGACCTACAAAGAGGACTATTTCATTTATGTTAGGTAGAATGCCCAAAGGGGACTGGGTGGTCTCGTGGCCTGGAACCCCTACAGATTTTATTTTTTTCTCCAGTTTTTTTTTGTTTTTTCTGTCCACCCTGGCCATCGGACCTTACTCCTTTCTATGTTAACTAATGTTGTCTTATTTAAATTTCTTATTTTGTCTTTTATTTTTCTTCTCTTCATTATGTAAAGCACTTTGAGCTACTTTTTGTATGAAAATGTGCTATATAAATAAATGTTGTTGTTGTTGTTGTGTGTGTGTGTGCCCTGCGGTGGGCTGGCGCTGCCCGGGGTTTGTTTCCTGCCTTGTGCCCTGTGTTGGCTGGGATTGGCTTCACAGACCCCCGTGACCCTGTAGTTAGGATATAGCTGGATGGATAATAGAATTATAATTATTCCAGTGAACTTGCAACTGTAAGCCCACTTTTGCGCACCCCTGTGTATAATAATAATAATAATAATAATAATAATAATAATAATAATAATGTTACATTTATTGAGTGCCTTTCTCATATATATATATATCTGCTCCCTGCTCGCCAGCCCCCGTACCTGCACTATGCGTCAGCCTCTTTGCAGTTCTGCTGCTCGCGTGTGGGGATGCGGATGTTCAATTTAAACAGATTTTTATTTTCACTGTAATTGTTACATATGCGTAATAGAACTATTTTACATTACAGCGAGTAATAAACCATATTAAAAAGAGTAAAACGTAATAATTTCAAAATAAATTATGTTTCATGTTGCGTTAGAGTTATTTGTTGTGTAATACAATTTTGTTTTGTTTGGCTTTGAAATTAACACACAAATACTTTTTAACCTTACACTTTTACTGTAAAACATCAGTAAAAAACAATTTTTTTAATTAAATTTTCGTCAATATCACATTGAACGCCACGTATAACTGCCCGAGATTGAATTTCGTTTCTTTCTCTCTATTAAATAAAACAACTTTTTCGAATGTTTGGCTCTGAGATTTGCTAATTGTCTTTGCCAAAGCTATTGTAACATGAAACTGTCGATGTTTTAATATGAATGACATATCAAGATCTCCTTTGGTGTCTCATGTTATCCCCTGAAGACGTACTACATTACCTTTCTTGATACGTCCTTCTGTCTTCAGTAATTCATGTGGAGGAAGACTGGAGGTGTTAACGGTTGTGGAGATTCTCCCTGATATTGTAAGTTGATGTTTTCATCTTCTACATCATCAACACCAACTGTTTCAGCAGAGTCTATTCACCAATTTGCTGTGTAACTGATTGACATTTTTGGCGTTAATTCATTTGACTTCATCGTTTCTCGTTGCTAGGATTGCCCGTGTACTCATTTTTTCTGTTGATAACCCTTCGTGATGAAATTCTTCAATAAGATTTGACGTTACAATTTATAAGAGCTGAGAGAACAGAAACTGTCTACCAAAAGCATTCACACGAATGAGAGGTGAGATTACCGTGTGCGTGGCTGAATGTGGTTGAGAGGAGGGCGCGACTTGAAAAAATCTCATGGCCAAAGTCTCATCTCATGGAACTTGATAAAAATCTTCCAAAAAGTCTCGTCTTGTTGCAGGATTATTTTTATATAATAGAGAGATATATATTTTAAACATCAGACACTGGAAGCCGCTGTCAAACTGTAGCAGCGATAAATGAAAGTTTAAGAGACCTCAATGAACTTGATCAGGAGTTTGTGTAACGTTATTGCAAATGGCCAGCAGATGTCACTAGAGAGGCGAGTGTCAAATGCTTTGAAGCAACAACACGATTTTCAACACAGTTGATTCAAATGTTTCGATCCTCTGTGAGGCTTCACTCCACCCGTCACTAGCTGTCACTACCTGATTTGGACCAGAAACCCAATTTGAACCACAAAAGAAGCAGAAGAGCATCCTGGGATATTCCACGTGAAGTTTTCAACATCTAGAAACACCTCTTTATGTTCACAGCCACCCACACATCTCAGAAGTTGGCATCATAAACGCTCTCAGTCAGCTACAGGCTGTTCTGCTTCTTGGTGTAAAAGTTGTAAACCGTGAGCGGTGCTTCTGGCTTACAGTGCTGGAGAAGACTTGCTCGCTAAAACTCACAGCGTGTTTTGTCTTTTAAAGTGGAGCATGTAAGAGTTTCATTTACTTTGTAAAATTAACAATCAATCCATAAACACAGAAGGACACTTTCAAATCTCATGCAGACCCTGGCACTATACGGTATGATTAACGAGTCTGCGTTACCTGCAGAAGTCAACATAAATGAAGATTCGTGAGTGGCAGCGCCAGCACAGCGAGCTCAGAGGTGATACACGTGTCACCAAATGGTGGAAGTGGTCGCTGAAATAGTGAAATAAGTTTCATTCATAGGGAAATAACAGAAGCCATCTTAAGTGCATCTTTCAGTTCTTATTGCCTGGCTATCGACATAACAGAGACAGCAATTCACATCAGCGTATCAACAATCAGAGTAAGTCCTACGTTTAGACATTTCGGTAGTCGCACAGTTAGAAAAGACCTTCTTGGTGTCGTTTTTCAGATACACGAGAAGACTCAGGACTTCTTCCTTCAGTCAGAAGACGTTTCCAGCTTGGACACACACATCCAGGAAACACAAGGAAGAGAGAGAATGTGAGACATGAAACTTCACAAACTCACATCAACTCCTCCTCTGTGATATTTTGTTTTGTGCTGATCAGAAAATCTCATTTTAGACCAAATCAGAAGTACAAGGCTGCACTTTCATCAAGTGAGGAAGATGAGGACACCTACCAGCAGCCCTGCTACCTCCAAGATTTAATAAAAGTAAGACGTCCTGTCACTTTTAACTATTAAGTATTAAATGCTGAACATGTGATGTGTTTAATGTCCTTTTTATAAACCTGGATAGCACATAACAAAGGCAGCATCACAAAAGCTGCTAACTTGTCATTTTAATAATTTTCTCAGTCGGTGACAGAATAACTAGCACTGCCATTGTGACTGTGACAACGATTCTCAGGACGAACATGAAAAGATAAAATCAAGGTGTCATCACACTGGAAACACGATGGGATACCCCGATGTCTGCATGTTGGTGACCTTCCTTACCACTCCGTGTGCCATCATTAGACCTGACAGACTCACACTGAAGGTGTCTTGTCTTTGCTCTGTGAACATTCTGTTCAGTCATTCAGAAGTAAAGGTCCCTGCTGCTGACGTCACATCAAGCTGTTTAAATGACACTTGTGTGTTTACAGGACCCCCTAAATGTCCAGGACCACTGACAGGTCAGCAGGTGTGGGAGTTCTGTGGGCCGACTGCTCAGCCAGATATTTTTTCCAGACTACATATCGATGTTTCATGAATTGACTGATGACGTGTGAAGTAAACATTTGACCTCCCAGTATTTCATTACCGTTGGACGCATTTCGTTTTTCAGGTTTAGGTTGCGTTTTATGGACCACATCACCAAAAACGGCTGTTCGGCTGAGAGGTAATTCTACACGATGACACATTCAAGCCCCTGTGGATCTTATAAGACTTTCAGGTGCTGTGACAACATATTTTTGTAATTTTTATTTATATAATTGCATTACAAAGACCAGATGAGAAAACCCCAACTAACTGAACATTTTGATGATTTCTCATTCAGGGCCGGAGCCACAAGTGCTGCCACCAACACAGGTGAGTACAATAATGGGGTCCTCTCTGTGGACATACGCTGATGTCTGCATGTGAGAAACTTACTGTCACTTTACTCCAATCGTCACTCAGAGTTTGTCATTTTCATTACTAAGTTACGTAATGGGGGCTTTAACAGGTCTGGGCCGGGGGGTCTCAGCAGGACCTGCCTGATCAGACTGCGCTGGACGGTGAGTGTCGTGTACACCTAGCAGACCATCGACTGACTTGGATTATTTGTGATGTCTCCATCTTTAGATTACTGAGGACTTCAGAACAGCAATGAGAGGAGGAGGAAGGTACAGGAGCGTCACACCGAGAAGACAAAGGACAAGATGATGAAGATTATTATTATTATTATTACCACTAAATTTAGGATTCATATTTGACATAAGACAGAAATCACCAATGAACTGTTCTGTAGAATGAAGTGACATTTGAATTTGAGATGTTTTTAGTTTAGCGGAGCTCTCGTTATAAACGTAGAGGGTTAGCCGTGTGCTCTTGACTTGGATTACATTGACGTTGTTGTGCTTTGGGGTGAAGCCGAGTGACCTCAGGGATTATAAAGAAATGTGATAATTATTAGAAAATAAAGGCTGACTTTCATTCAGTTTACATAGACATTCATTTTATTATGGGATATATTGTACCAGTTTGAAATTGTTACTGTATTAATAATATACAGAGAATGACTGTAACAGAATACACGTAATAAAAGTGTCATTTGAGTTATATTTATAATGTGCTAATAATTAAACTATAAATTTAGTTTTTTAACTATTTCAAGGATATTTATTATTCACTTAAAATATAATTATAGTGGTCTTATAGTAGAAAAAAAATGTAAGTTTATTGTAAGTATGTAACAATTAATAAAGTATCTATCTATCTATCTATCTATCTATCTATCTATCTATCTATCTATCTATCTATCTATCTATTAAAGACAATGTACAATTAAAGTTTTTAATGTATTTAATGTAATATTTGACAAATGTATCCATCCATTATCCAAACCGCTATATCCTAACTACAGGGGTCACGGGGGTCTGCTGGAGCCAATCCCATTCAGCACATGGCGCAAGGCAGGAAACAAACCCCGGGCAGGGTGCCAGTCCACCGCAGGACACACACACACACACAATTTAGGACCACCAATACATCTCACCTGCATGTCTTTGGACTGTGAGAGGAAACCCACGCAGACTCGGTGAGAACATGCAAACTCCACATAGAGAGGACCCTGGCAGTGAACCCAGATGGGTCTCCTAACTGCAAGGCAGCAGCGCTACCCACTGTGCCACCTGTAATAATAGTGCACTTGTAATTGATAAAAGTTCATTCTAAATTTATTGTAAGATTGCGTGGATTTTTTAAAAGTATATATAAAGCAATACAATTTAATCTTCCTGAAGTACACTTCCAATAGTCCCACTGTAGTACATTTAACACAAATGAAGTTGATATTGTGTACAGTTTAAATACATTTAGCACAGAATGAGTTGCTCCAGCGTCACACATTTAAATCTAAATATCATCAGTCCTGGCCCAAGTTTATTTCTCGTACCTCCGCACACTTGTGTTTATTACACTTCAGGACACAAAGAACAGTAAAGAGGAGAAGACGACGAGCAGGTAGGGAGGTGAGGGGCTGCGAGGACAGAAAGTGACGGGCGTGGGTGACGTGACACTCCGGTGTGTTTGGTGGCTCGCTCATCTGTTTTGGATGTTAGGACATTTGAAACTTCTCAAGTCACTTCATCAAAGGGTCCGTTGTCACAGTTTCTCTTATTTCATATTTTATTAACAGTGAGTCACATTCACAAATCACAGCAGTCACAGTGATGGAGGCAGCTGCTCTTTGTCAGCAATAACTGAGGATGTCGTCCATCTTTACGTCTTCACACCGACTCACACGTGTCACTGATCTGCTCAAACCTGAACTGAGGCTCAGCGGAGTGAAGGTCTTGTGGTCTTTTTGTCCATGAAGATCTCCTGTCCCACCAGGACAGACACTGCAGATGATGCCAGTCAAGATGGCACTAATGTCTCCTACAAGACGACTGACCTTAGAAACACAAATGTCTGTCTTTGTCGTGTTGTCTGTGTGCTTTTCTTCTTCATTTTCTGTAGATATGGCCGCTCTCTGCTGTCTCCTATTCCTTGTCTTTTTAATAAGAGACTCTGGGGGTCCGGCTATCCTGTTGCTGTTAGCTCTGACTGCAGTATTTGACCCAGCTGACCATGACATCCTCATCGCCCGTCTTGGCTCAGTCACACCTCAGAGACAGAGGCTTTTAGTCAGGGTGGGCCGCCTCTCCTCCTCATCCTCGGCCCCTCTCTATTCTGTGTCCTATTCTTTATTTCACTGTAGATGTTCCACTTAGTATCCATTTTTAAATAACTCAATATTTCTCTCCACGGCTACACAGATGACACTCTGACGTATTTTCCACTCAGCAGATCCAAACCAATTCTCTTAACCCTTTATTGGAATGTCCAGAAGACATTAATACATGGAGGTCACCTCATCCTCTTCGTCTACATGACATACAAACAGACCTTGTGTGTTCTGGACCTTCTGACTTCACTTGTGCCCCTACAGTTCATCTCGGCACCCTGACCATCGACTGTAAACCCCTCACAGACAATCCTGCTGTGATTTGTGATAAACAGATGACCTCCTCCTCCTCCTCGTCTGTCCTCGTCCCCCTCGTGTCACTGACTGTCCTTCACTTTCAAACTCTCTCCTCTTTGCCCCTCTTGTTCATCTCTCTGTTTCTTTTCTTCTCTCACACTCTTGTCCCTGTTCCTCTTTTTCTAACCCAGCTCTTCTACAGAAGCCCACCCTCAGGCTGGGGTCCCCCACTCGTTTCCTTTAGACCCTCATCCCACTCCCTGTCTGTTTTATTTTCCAGTTTCTTTCTTAATTCCCAGTTCAGTTTATTTCTCTCTGTTTGTCCATCCATTTTCTAAGCCCCCTCAGTCCAGTTCAGGTGATGGTCCCTCAGTGGCCGTCTGTCCACATCAAGTCAGGACCCCACCCTGGACGGCGCCAGTCCATCCCATCTCCACACTCCTCCATGTTCTCCTTGTCTTTTCTTTTATTTCTTTTTAACGCCTCACTTGTTCAGGCCGCTGCTCACTACTAGGACATGACTGGAGAGGACGGTGAAGTGGAGACAACAGAATAAAAAGAAAATCAAAATCAAAACTGAGCCTCATGGGAGTTAAAGTGTCACCAAAGGACGATCAGCAGGTGGCAGACAGGACACGGAGTAGACACGGGTTCAAATGACACCGAGTGACAATGGAGACGAGTGCTGATGGCGTCCTGTGATGGACCAGCGTCCTGTCCAGTGTTTGTCCCAGCCTCGTTCAAAGTGTCACTACAGCCTGAGGCCCCCTGTCACCCCACAGCTGGACTGTCCACCTCTCTTTGCTCCTCGGTGGGACAGACAACTTGGGGGGCTTTTTACAGGATGAACTCCGCTGCTTTACTGCCTCTAGTGGTGAAACTCGGGTGTCTGCAGGTCTGAGTCTACTAGAGTTTTGTCACCCAGAGGGTCTCAAGATGTTAAAAATAAAAGTGACGTTAAAGGAGGAGCACACAGGCTGAGGGGAGGAGAAAAAGAAGAAAGAGGGAATTTAGTGGAGAGTGGACGGGGGGCTCCGTCACTTACAAGGGGTCTGTCTGATCACCACTGCTGGTCTTCTTATGTGTAGATAGTCAGCTGACGTCCAGAACCCCTCAACTCCTCCTGTAGTGACCTCAGGTTCCTCTTCTCACTCTCACTGATCCCGTTGTTCTCCAGCCTGTGAGGAGACACAAGTGTGAGTTACAAACAACATGGGGCGCCACACACACACTGCACTGTCACACTGACGCCCCCTGATGTCACCCAGAATTCCTCTCAGTGTCTCTGCTCATCTAAGTCACATGACGTGTGTGTGTCGGCCTGTCAGTCACTCAGTCCACTCACCGATTGGTCAACATCCTCTGAAGGTCTGCTGGTCACGTCACATTTCATAAAGAAGGTGGTCTGTCCAGTTGACGTGCTGTTGTCCCCTCTGTCCCCCTGCGGTCACTTCCTGTCTGTCTCTCTAGTGCTCCGTCTCTCTTCATTTTCTCTTCTTCACCTCCTCACTCTCATGTCTTCTCTCATTTCGTCTCCTGCTCGTCTCTCATCCTCCATCTTGTTTCTTCCTCTTGTCCACTGATCCCCCCGTCTGCTGCTCTGCTCTTTCTTATTTGATCCAAATGACCTTCAGCCCCCAGAGTGTCATGTCCCCCTCTCCTCCTGTCCACACTGTCTGCTGTCCTGATCCCCCCGTGTCCTTGTCCCCCTGTCTCTGGCGGGACAGTCAGCTGCTGTCCATTTCTTCTTCTTGTCCATCTCACACTCCTCCCTCCTCCTCCTCGTCTTCCTCTGTCTGTCTCTCCTTATTGTTGTTCTCCTTCCTGTCTGTCACCTCAGTCACCTCCACTTGTCACTGTCACTCTGGTCACTCCGTGTGCTGTCATGTGATCAGCCCACCCATCAATAACACATTCACACCCCCCGCCCCTCCCCCTCTTTACTCACCCCAGTTCTGTTAATTTACAGTTGTCACTCCTGAGCCCCCCACTCAGCTGACGAGCCCCTGAATCTCTCAGCTTGTTGTTGTTCAGCCACAGTGCAGTCAGCTGTGAGTTTGGAGACGAGAGGACCGAGGAGAGAGCTGAGCAGCAGGCCGAGGTGAGACCACAAGAGTCCAACCTGTGGAGAAGAAGAGAGATGAGTGAGGACAGACAGACAGAAGGACACACAGCACAAGGGCTCAATGACTGCGCCATCTTCACTGAAATGCACTTTGACCATGAGACCACTGCTGTCCTTATAAGGTAAGGCGCTATATACCTGACAGCGTCTTCTACCTTCCTAACACACTGACTGGTGACACGTCATTCAAAGTGACATGTGGACACTGGACAGGAATGTGAAGGACATGAGGCTGACAGTGTCCTGCACTTGAGGGTTCAGACAGACTTGTCAAAGCCGATGACAGCGGAGGGACCACCTTGGATTTGTGTCCGTAACTGAGGACTCAGCACATGGAGGGGCTTTGACTGATTTGCAGGACCCCATCTACAGATTCCAGTTAGACACTCTGGTCACTGATGGACATCAGAGAGCTCGACACTCGAGTGTCTGTCATGGTGGGCTCTCCTGATGTCAGACCACTTAGACGATGAGGACCCTCTGTCTGTGTATTGTGACAAAGACTGGACTGACTGTGTGATCAGTGACATAATGGACAGTGTGGACAGGGCTGACATGTGACACTCACACATCACATGCTGACCGGTGACACTGACCAGCTGACCTCAGTCCACTAAAGGCCTCACTGCTGGTCACCTCAGTTTTCTTATTTCTCTCCTAATTTGTAATAAAGCCAGTGGACGAGCTCTGAATGGACACTCAGCATCCCAAAGTCCAGTCCCCTGGGCACAGAGGTGGTCTGAGTGGACTGTGAAGTGACCCCCATTACTGCTGACCACTGCTGTCCACTCCCAGCTCTCCTCTGACCTGAGCTGCCCATTCAGAGCAAAATGTCAGAGTGACCTGCTAGCATCGCCACCTGCTGGTAGGTGTTAGAAATGACACAACTGACATCTCAGTGACATCAAACCACACGGAGAATTAAAGAATAAAAAGACAAGAAGAACAGCAGCTGGGCCACCGAAAGAGAAAAGAATCAGAAGATCACAAGAAGAACACGTCAGGGGCTCAGAAAAGGAGGAGAATCATCAGGAATTCAGCAGTCCGGACCACCAGGATTAACTCACCTGTGAAGATCAGGAAACAAATCAAAAGAACTACAACACATCCCATAATAAACAGACAGAATATGAAAGAATGTGAAAGAAAACCAAACAATCGTCTCTTCATAGCTCAGTCCTAAATCACAAGCAAATCCTTTTAGTTCTGAAGACACAAGTGAAGCCCCCCATGGCAGTCTGTTTGAGGGGTCCTGCTTCTCGAGGTCTGACCACAATAAACCTCACAGTCTGAGGGCCAACGTGATTCTCTCAATGACTTCTTCAGGACAAACAATAAAACATAACACACGTTACTAAATAAATCCTAAAAACATCACTCTGTGACAATGACAATGATGTGTGTGACATTAAAGAGTATTGGCATCCACTGCAGCTGTCCCCGTGTTTAGGGCCCCTGTCATTTGTGTGTTCTCGATGTCACATTAGGATACGCTGGTTAAGGCCGATGTCCGCAGACACTTTGGAATATTCAAATGAGGACATGTCCCCTGTTCATGGTGCCAGCGTCATAATAAAGGGTGACACAATTGTCATCAATCAAGTGACGATTTGTCTAAGAAACAGGCAAGACTCGAGCTTTGAGGGTAGAATACAAGACAATGGGGTCACGTCACAAGTCTGATGTGCAGGACACCAACAGAGGAGCACATGGACATCAGGAGCAGAAAAGTGACATCAGAGAGGGGCTGAGCAAATGTCACTTCGTCACTAAGGGTCACAAGGTGGGACAACTGAAATCAGAAACTAACACAAAGTGCTGGGGATTGTGATGGACACCTGAGGCCACAAGAAGTAAACTGAACTGTCAAACTGGGAACAACAGCAGCTGCTGGCCTGCCGAGGTGACGAGGAGCACACGAGGGCTTAGTGGCTTTGAGGTAGATGGTGGTGACAGGCGGTCTGCGGAGTCCTTTACTAAATAAGGTGACATTTTTGTGGAGTGTGTGTGTGTACTCCAGAATACTGACATCTGTTAGTCTGACCTGAGGTCAGCAGGTCACAGAGACTCAGGTACAACACACGTCACAGTCACTGAAGGGACATCTTTAGTGTCCTCATGAAAAGAAATCATCTGAGTGAAGGGGACAACCATGAGGGTCTGCAGTGGTCCACCATGTGCTCAGGACGCATGCCTTGAAGACTTGGCCTGATGTCACGTCCTGCACCAGCTTAGCCTGCCGAGGTCAGACCTCAGTGACAAGTGACATGTTTAGGAGGGGGAGGAGAACTGGGGGTCCACATGTGTTTCCTCGTTTTCTCTCAGTAATTTTTCCTTCACAGCTTTCTTCTTTGATGTTTAAAGACATTGAGAACGTCACAGTCACTGAAGGGACATCTTTAGTGTCCTCATGAAAAGAAATCATCTGAGTGAAGGGGACAACCATGAGGGTCTGCAGTGGTCCACCATGTGCTCAGGACGCATGCCTTGAAGACTTGGCCTGATGTCACGTCCTGCACCAGCTTAGCCTGCCGAGGTCAGACCTCAGTGACAAGTGACATGTTTAGGAGGGGGAGGAGAACTGGGGGTCCACATGTGTTTCCTCGTTTTCTCTCAGTAATTTTTCCTTCACAGTTTTCTTCTTTGATGTTTAAAGACATTGAGCCGCTGAGGTGGTCAGTTAGACCCCCTAAGTGTGGATGCTCTGTGATGGCCTGTCCCTCTGCTTGTGTTCAGTTCCTGCTACTGGGACAGGCCCTGCCACTTAGTGACCCCAACCAGGAGTGACCAGAATCAGAGTGACCTTACTGGGCAGGTGCACCACGTGGACTGGGAATTTGTGAGGACTTATTGGGAGAATAAAGAAGAAGATCAAAATAAAAGAAATAGAAATGAGCATCATGAAGATGAGATCTGCACAGAGAGGAGCAAAGGTTCAAGTGTGTGAGTGTGAGGGGGCAGCTTGGTGGGGTGTCATAGAAAAGGACATGCTGGGGACAAACCTGCTATGGGGGACACAAGAGGAATGGCAAGGAGAGACGAGTAAAAGACACAAAGAATGACGAGTGAGTGTGAGTGCAGATGATGACGTGTGGACAAAGACATGGCCGCTGGACTAAAGAGTGTAAAGCTGGTGTGCAGGAGAAGAGCAAAGTGCTCAAGATCTGCAGGGGCACCCAGTGGCCACTTTATTAGGCACACCAGGTGGGCCTCCTCTGTCTCTAAAGAGCCTGAATTCCACACAGTGTTGACCTGTTGAGACACATGAATGGCTCCTTATGGATTTCTGTCTCCATGTTGTCATCACGGAGTCCTTCAGGCTTCTCAGCCTCACATTTCTGCTCCTCACTTGCAGTTCCAGCTCATCCCAGAAGTGCTTTATTGGACTGGACGTGCAGCCATTGGTGTCAACTGAAGTCACCGTCATGTTAGATAAGCTACCTTGAGGTGACACCTGTTCTGTGACATGTCGTGTTATCCTGCTGAGATCCTCCATTTTTAAAAGTGTCCTCTCTCAGCTGATTATCAGTTACATGACGGTGAGTTGGGAGGCCCATTACACTCTTGAGAACTTTAGACAGAATAGAGAAGTGAGTGACGGACTGAGACTTGTTATCTCAGATTGTCACATCAAGACCAGACTGTCCTATTGGGGGGGATACAGAAGAGACCTTCAGGGTCACTGGCACAGAGCCAGTGTCACAGGATGGATCTATTATTGTCACCACAGTCAGGATTAGGACATGAAGACAGGATTTGAGAAGAGTGGAGGAGATGGGGTCCGGTTCTCAAGTAGGTGGTCTCATCTGACAGACCAGGTCCTCCTCATCTTCCTCTGTCCGTCTCTCCTTATCTTTGTTGTCAGCTCCACTTGTCACTGTCACTCTGGTCACTCCATGTGCTGTCATGTGATCAGCCCACCCATCAATAACACATTCACACCCCCACCCCTCCTCCTCTTTACTCACCTCAGTGTCTCTAATTTACAGTTGTCACTCCTGAGCCCCTCACTCAGCTGACGAGCCCCTGAATCTCCCAGGTTGTTGTTGAAGTTCAGGTCCAGCACAGTCAGCCGTGAGTTTGGAGACGAGAGGACCGAGGAGAGAGCTGAGCAGCAGGCCGTGGTGAGATCACAAGAGAACAACCTGTGGAGAAGAAGAGAGACGAGTGAGGACAGACAGACAGACAGAAGGACACACAGCACAAGGGCTCAATGACTGCGTCGTCTTCACTGAAATGCACTTTGAACCTGAGACCACCGCTGTCCTTATAAGGTAAGGCGCTATATACCTGACAGCGTCTTCTGCCTTCCTGCCACAATGACTGGTGACAAGTCACTCAAAGTGACATGTGGACACTGGACAGGAATGTGAAGGACATGAGGCTGACACTGTCCTGCACTCGAGGGTCCAGACAGACTTGTCAAAGCCGATGACAGCGGAGGGACCACCTTGGATTTGTGTCTGTAACTGAGGACTCAGCACATGGAGGGGCTTTGACTGATTTGCAGGACCCCATCCACAGATTCCTGTTAGACATGCCGGTCACTGCTGGACATCGGAGAGCACGACACTCAAGAGTCTGTCATGGTGGGCTCTCCTGATGTCAGACCACTTAGACGATGAGGACCCTCTGTCTGTCTATTGTGACAAAGACTGGACTGACTGTGTGATCAGTGACATAATGGACAGGGTGGGCAGGACTGACATGTAACACTTCTGACACTCACATGTCACATGCTGACAGGTGCCACTGACCAGCTGACCTCAGTCCACTAAAGGCCTCACTGCTGGTCACCTCAGTTTTCTTATTTCTCTCCTAATTTGTAATAAAGCCAGTGGATGAGCTCTGAATGGACACTCAGCATCCCAAAATCCAGTCCCCTGGGCACAGAGGTGGTCCGAGTGGACTGTGAAGTGACCCCCATTACTGCTGACCACTGCTGTCCACTTCCAGCTCTCCTCTGACCTGAGCTGCCTATTCAGAGCAAAATGGCAGAGTGACCTGCTAGCATCGCCACCTGTTGGTTGGAGTTAGAAATGACACAACTGACATCTCAGTGACATCAAACCACATGGAGAATTAAAGAAGAAAAAGACAAGAAGAACAGCAGCTGTGCCACTGAAAGAGAAAAGAATCAGAAGATCACAAGAAGAACACGTCAGAAAAGGATGAGAATCATCAGGAATTCAGCAGTCCAGACCACCAGGAATAACTCACCTGTGAAGATCAGGAAACAAATCAAAAGTACAACAACACATCCCATAATAAACATACAGAATATGAAAGAATGTGAAAGAAAATCAAACAATCGTCTCTTCATAGCTCAGTCCTAAATCACAAGCAAATCCTTTTAGATCTAAAGACACAAGAAGCTAATTCCTGCATTTATCTCTAGTAGGATTGACTACTGTAATGCGGTGTTCACTGGATGTTCAGACTGTTCTTTATACAGCCTCCAGTTAATCCAAAATGCGGCTGCAAGAATTATTACAAGAACAAGAAAATACGAACACATAACTCCAGTTCTTAAATCCTTACACTGGCCCCCGGTTAAGTTTAGGGCAGATTTCAAAATCCACCTTTTAACATATAAAGCATTAAATGACCAAGGTCCGGCTTACCTGTCTGAACTTATCATGACTTACAAACCTGAGTGCACATTAAGATCTCAAGATGCCGGTCTGCTTTATGATTCCAAGGATTAATAAAATAACAGTGGGAGGTCGAGCTTTTAGTTACAGGGCCCATAAACTGTGGAGTGGTCTGCCTGCTACTATATGAGATGCCCTTTCGGTCTCAGCTTTTAAATCCCGGCTGAAGACTCACTACTTCAGTTTAGCACACCCTGACTAGAGCTGCTGATTAACTGTACAGACTGCATCTCTGTTGTTGGTCATTAGCACTAAAACATAAGTAACATGACAGTTATAATTGTATACTAACCCTCACTTATTCTGTTTTTCTTCTTCAGCGTTGTAATAAAGGGTGACACCATTGTCAAGATAAACTTTCCTTGTTACGCAGATGACACCCAGTTATATATTTCCACTTCATCATCCTCACTTACTGATTGCCTTGCTGAGATCAAGTCTTGGTTATCTTCCAACTTCTTGCAGTTGAACTCTAATAAAACTGAGGTGCTTCTTATGGGCACAAAATCTGCAATAGCGAAGGCATCAAAGATCTCAGTATTAATAGACAACACATCTGTTACCTGTACAGATCAGATACAAAGCCTTGGTGTAATTCTGGACAGCACGTTGCCTTTCCAGTCTCACATCAGTTCTGTTACTCGAGCAGCTTACTTTCATCTGCGAAACATTAATCGCTTGTGTCCATTTTTGTCAAATCACTCTACTGCTATTTTAGTCAATAGTTTGGTCACCTCCCGCCTGGACTATTCCAACTCACTTCTCTTTCGTCTGCCACAAAGGTTACTACATAAACTTCAACTTGTTCAGAATTCGGCTGCTCGTATAATTACTAAAACACCCTGTTCTGATCACATTACACCCGTTATTCAGCAGCTTCATTGGCTGCCAATAAAGTTTAGGGTCAACTACAAAATTTTAGTCCTTACATATAAGGCCATTCATAATCTTGCCCCCACATATCTCTCACAGCTCCTACAAGTCATTAAACCCTCTCGTATGCTCAGATCCTCTTCTTCTATCAACTTAAATAATCCACCAGCACGTCTTGTTACGATGGGATATCGAGCATTTAGCAGATCGGCACCTTCCATATGGAACTCATTACCTGCTTATCTTAAGAATATGACTACCCTTCACCAATTTCAGGCTAATCTTAAAACTTATCTGTTCAAAATTGCTTATTCATTGTAACTGTTATTGGTGTTTTATCTGATGTTTTATTTGGATTTTACATTTTTTAGTCATTGAATGTTTATTTTTTTTAACCTGATTGTACAGTGACCTTGAGTTTTTTGAAAGGCGCTCCAAATAAAATGTATTATTATTATTATTATTCATCAATCAAGTGACGATTTGTCTAAGAAACAGGCGAGACTCGAGCTGTGAGGGTAGAATACACGACAATGGGGTCACGTCACAAGTCTGATGTGCAGGACACCAACAGAGGTGCACGAGGACATCAGGAGCAGAAAAGTGACGTCAGGGAGGGGCTGAGCAAATGTCACTTCGTCACTAAGGGTCACAAGGTGGGACAACTGAAATCAGAAACTAATAGAAAGTGCTGGGTATTGTGATGGACACCTGAGGCCACAAGAAGTGAACTTGACAGTCAAACTGGGAACAGCAGCTGCTGGTCTGCCGAGGTGACGAGGAGCACACAAGGGCTTAGTGGCTTTGGGGGAGATGGTGGTGACAGGTGGTCTGCGGCGTACTTTATTAAATAACGTGACATTTATGTGGAGTGTGTGTGTGTGTGTGTGTACTCCAGAATACTGACATCTGTTAGACTGACCTGAGGACAGTTGACTTCACACTTTTGAAATACATCGATGGACACAATGAGATGTGAAGAACGAGGAGCGAGATGTGACAAGTACAAGCAGCTCAGTGGTGACGTCGGGTGACAGTCTTGTCCTTATTATTAATATTCTTATTATCAGGACTGTGATGGAGGATGTTCTCTCAAGGTGATCAGACGTGTTCATCTGACAGTCCAGGACATCTTATAAGACATCTGAGTTTCTGACGTCAGCCAGTCCTGCAGGTCCCCAAGTCCTGCCCACTGCTGGTGAGGCCGTGTCACTCGTCTCTTTGGATTTCTCTTCTTCATTTCCAGCTCTCACTTCTTCTCTTTTTTTCCTGACTGCACATTTGCTGATTCTTTTGTTCTCCACTCCTCCTGTCCCCTGATATCCCATAATAACTCCTCCATTTCCATCTCCTTTAATGTTGGCCACTCCTCCTATCCCATAATGCCGCATGTCAGTTTTTTTTTTCGTGAAGTTTGTAACATTTGCTGAACTCTGATCACTGATTGGCTCATACAGCACACAGCCTTAGTGTGTCTACAGGCCACAGAGACTCGGGTTCAACACACGTCACAGTCACTGAGGGGACATCTTTAGTGTTCTCATGAGAAGAAAGTCATCTGAGTGAAGGGGACAACCGTGAGGGTCTGCGGTAGTCTGCCATGTGCTCAGGATGCCTGCCTTGAAGACTCGGCCTGACGTCACATCCTGCACTAGCTTAGCCTGCCGAGGTCAGACCTCAGTGACAAGCGACATGTTTAGGGCAGGGAGGAGAACTGGGGGTCCACATGTGTTTCCTCCTTTTCTCTCAGTAGTTTTTCCTTCACAGTTTTCTTTTTTTCCTTATTTGATGTTTAAAGACATTTAAAGACAGTTAGACCCTCTGAGTGTGGACCCTCTGTGATGGCCTGTCCATCCTGCTTGTGTTCAGTTCCTGCTACTGGGAGAGGCCCTGCCACTTAGTGACCCCAACCAGAAGTGACCAGAATCAGAGTGACCTTACTGGGTAGGTGCACCACATGGACTGGGAATTTGTGAGGACGTACTGGGAGAATGAAGAAGAAGAAGAAGATCAAAATAAGAGAAATAGAAATGAACATCATGAAGATGAGATCTGCACAGACAGGAGCAAAGTTTCAAGTGTGTGAGTGTGAGGGGCAGCCTGGTGAAGTGTCAGAGAAAAGGACATGCGGGGGACAAACCTGCTATGGGGGACACAAGAGGAATGACAAGGAGAGACGAGCAGAAGACAGAAAGAGTGACGAGTGAGTGTGAGTGCAGATGATGACGTGTGCACAAAGACATGGCTGCTGGGCTAAAGAGTGTAAAGCGGGTGTGCAGGAGAAGAGCAAAGTGCTCAAGATCTGTAGGGGCACCCAGGGGCCACTTTATTAGGCAGACCAGGTGGGCCTCCTCGGCCTCTAAAGACCCTGAATTCCCCAAGGTGTGGACCCCTTGAGACACATGAATGGCTCCTTATGGATTTCCATCTCCATGTTGTCATCACGCAGTCCTTCAGACTTCTCAGCCTCACATTTTTGCTCCTCACTTGCAGTCCCGGCTCATCCCAGAAGTGCTTTATTGGACTGGACAGGCAGCCATTGGGGTCAACTGAAGTCACCGTCATGTTAGATAAGCCACCTTGAGGACACCTGCTCTGTGACATGTCGTGTTATCCTGCTGAGATCCTCCATTTTTAAAAGTGTCCGCTCTCAGCTGATTATTAGTTACGTGATGGTGAGTTGGGAGGCCACAACACTCTTGAGGACTTTAGACAGAATAGAGAAGTGAGTGATGAACTGAGACTTGTTATCTCAGATTGTCACATCAAGATCAGACTGTCCTAATGGGGGGATACAGGAGAGACCTTCAGGGTCACTGGCACAGAGTCGGTGTCACAGGATGGATTTGTTATTGTCACGACAGTTGGGATTAGGAGATGAAGACAGGATTTGAGAAGAGTGGAGGAGATGGGGTCCGGTGCTCAAGTAGGTGGTCTTATGTGACAGAGCAGGTCCTCCTCCTCCTCCTTTGTCTGTCTCTCCTTATCTTTGTTGTCCTTCCTGCCTGTCACCTAAGTCAGCTCCACTTGTCACTGTCACTCTGGTCACTCCATGTGCTGTCATGTGATCAGCCCGCCCATCAATAACACATTCACACCCCCCACCCCTCCCCCTCTTTACTCACCACAGTTTCACTAATTTACAGTTGTCACTCCTGAGCCCCTCACTCAGCTGACGAGCCCCTGAATCTCCCAGGTTGTTGTCGTCCAGGTACAGATATGTCAGCCGTGAGTTTCGAGATGAGAGGACCGAGGAGAGAGCTGAGCAGCAGGCCGAGGTGAGACCACAAGACCACAACCTGTGGAGAAGAAGAGAGACGAGTGAGGACAGACAGACAGAAGGACACACCGCACAAGGGCTCAATGACTGCACCGTCTTCACTGAAATGCACTTTGACCCTGAGACCACCGCTGTCCTTATAAGGTAAGGCGCTATATACCTGACAGCGTCTTCTGCCTTCCTGCCACACTGACTGGTGACAAGTCACTCAAAGTGACATGTGGACACTGGACAGGAATGTGAAGGACATGAGGCTGACAGTGTCCTGCACTCGAGGGTCCAGACAGACTTGTCAAAGCCGATGACAGCGGAGGGACCACCTTGAGTTTGTGTCTGTAACTAAGGACTCAGCACATGGAGGGGCTTTGACTGATTTGCAGGACCCCATCCATAGATTCCTGTTAGATACGCCGGTCACTGCTGGACATCGGAGAGTGCGACACTCGAGTGTCTGTCATGGTGGGCTCTCCTGATGTCAGACCACTTAGACGATGAGGACCCTCTGTCTGTGTATTGTGACAAAGAATGGACTGACTGTGTGATCAGTGACATAATGGACAGGGTGGACAGGACTGACATGTGACACTTCTGACACTCACACGTCACATGCTGACCGGTGCCACTGACCAGCTGACCTTAGTCCACTACAGGCCTCACTGCTGGTCACCTCAGTTTTCTTATTTGTCTCCTAATTTGTAATAAAGCCGGTGGACGAGCTCTGAATGGACACTCAGCATCCCAAAGTCCAGTCCCCTGGGCACAGAGGTGGTCTGAGTGGACTGTGAAGTGACCCCCATTACTGCTGACCACTGCTGTCCACTCCCAGCTCTCCTGTGATCTGAGCTGCCCATTCAGAGCAAAATGGCAGAGTGACCTGCTAGCATCGCCACCTGCTGGTAGGTGTTAGAAATGACACAATTGACATCTCAGTGACGTCAAACCACACGGAGAATTAAAGAATAAAAACACAAGAAGAACAGCAGCTGGGCCACCGAAAGAGAAAAGAATCAGAAGATCACAAGAAGAACACGTCAGGGGCTCAGAAAAGGACGAGAATCATCAGGAATTCAGCAGTCAGGACCACCAGCATTAACTCACCTGTGAAGATCGGGAAACAAATCAAAAGAACAACAACACATCCCATAATAAACAGACAGAATATGAAAGAATGTGACAGAAAACCAAACAATCGTCTCTTCATAGCTCAGTCCTAAATCACAAGCAAATCCTTTTAGTTCTGAAGACACAAGTGAAGCCCCCCATGGCAGGCTGTTTGAGGGGTCCTGCTTCTCGAGGTCCGACCACATAAACCTCACAGTCTGAGGGCCAACGTGATTCTCTCAATGACTTCTTCAGGGCAAACAATAAAACATAACACACGTTACAAAATAAATCCCAAAAACGTCACTCTGTGACAATGACAATGATGTGTGTGACATTAAAGAGTATTGGAGTCCACTGCCGCTGTCCCCGTGTTTAGGACCCCCAGTCATTTGTGTGTTCTCGATGTCACATTAGGATACGCTGGTTATGACCGATATCTGCAGACACTTTGGAATATTCAAATGAGGACATGTCCCCTGTTCATGGTGCCAGCGTCATAATAAAGGGTGACACCATTGTCATCAATCAAGTGACGATTTGTCTAAGAAACAGGCAAGACTCGAGCTTTGAGGGTAGAATACAAGACAATGGGGTCACGTCACAAGTCTGATGTGCAGGACACCAACAGAGGTGCATGACGACATCAGGAGCAGAAAAGTGATATCAGAGAGGGGCTGAGCAAATGTCACTTCGTCACTAAGGGTCACAAGGTGGGACAACTGAAATCAGAAACTAACACAAAGTGCTGGGGATTGTGATGGACACCTGAGGCCACAAGAAGTAAACTGGACTGTCAAACTGGGAACAACAGCAGCTGCTGGTCTGCCGAGGTGACGAGGAGCACATGAGGGCTTAGTGGCTTTGGGGTAGATGGTGGTGACAGGCGGTCTGCAGAGTCCTTTACTAAATAAGGTGATATTTTTGGGGAGTGTGTGTGTGTGTGTACTCCAGAATACTGACATCTGTTAGTCTGACCTGAGGTCAGCAGGCCACAGAGACTCAAGTTCAACACATGTCACAGTCACTGAAGGGACATCTTTAGTGTCCTCATGAGAAGAAATCATCTGAGTGAAGGGGACAACCATGAGGGTCTGCAGTGCTTCACCATGTGCTCAGGATGCCTGCCTTGAAGAATCGGCCTGACGTCATGTCCTGCACCAGCTTAGCCTGCCGAGGTCAGACCTCAGTGACAAGTGACATGTTTAGGAGGGGGAGGAGAACTGGGGGTCCACATGTGTTTCCTCGTTTTCTCTCAGTAATTTTTCCTTCACAGTTTTCTTCTTTGATGTTTAAAGACATTGAGCCGCTGAGGTGGTCAGTTAGACCCCCTAAGTGTGGATGCTCTGTGATGGCCTGTCCCTCTGCTTGTGTTCAGTTCCTGCTACTGGGACAGGCCCTGCCACTTAGTGACCCCAACCATGAGTGACCAGAATCAGAGTGACCTTACTGGGCAGGTGCACCACGTGGACTGGGAATTTGTGAGGACTTATTGGGAGAATAAAGAAGAAAATCAAAATAAAAGAAATAGAAATGAGCATCATGAAGATGAGATCTGCACAGAGAGGAGCAAAGGTTCAAGTGTGTGAGTGTGAGGAGCAGCTTGGTGGGGTGTCATAGAAAAGGACATGCTGGGGACAAACCTGCTATGGGGGACACAAGAGGAATGACAAGGAGAGACGAGTAAAAGACACAAAGAATGACGAGTGAGTGTGAGTGCAGATGATGACTTGTGGACAAAGACATGGCCGCTGGGCTAAAGAGTGTAACGCGGGTGTGCAGGAGAAGAGCAAAGTGCTCAAGATCTGCAGGGGCACCCAGTGGCCACTTTATTAGGCACACCAGGTGGGCCTCCTCTGTCTCTAAAGAGCCTGAATTCCACACGGTGTTGACCTGTTGAGACACATGAGTGGCTCCTTATGGATTTCTGTCTCCATGTTGTCATCACGCACTCCTTCAGACTTCTCAGCCTTACATTTCTGCTCCTCACTTGCAGTTCCAGCTCATCCCAGAAGTGCTTTATTGGACTGGACGTGCAGCCATTGGTGTCAACAGAAGTCACCGTCATGTTAGATGCGCCACATTGAGGTGACACCTGCTCTGTGACATGTCGTGTTATCCTGCTGAGATCCTCCATTTTTAAAAGTGTCTTCTCTCAGCTGATTATCAGTTATGTGACGGTGAGTTGGAAGGCCCATTACACTCTTGAGAACTTTAGACAGAATAGAGAAGTGAGTGACGGACTGAGACTTGTTATCCCAGATTGTCACATCAAGACCAGACTGTCCTATTGGGGGCGGGGGGGGGGGGGGTGGTTACAGAAGAGACCTTCAGGGTCGCTGGCACAGAGCCGGTGTCACAGGATGGATTTATTATTGTCACCACAGTCAGGATTATGACATGAAGACAGGATTTGAGAAGAGTGGAGGAGATGGGGTCCGGTGCTCAAGTAGGTGGTCTCATCTGACAGACCAGGTCCTCCTCATCTTCCTCTGTCTGTCTCTCCTTATCTTTGTTGTCAGCTCCACTTGTCACTGTCACTCTGGTCACTCCATGTGCTGTCATGTGATCAGCCCGCCCATCAATAACACATTCACACCCCCCACCCCTCCCCCTCTTTACTCACCTCAGTGTCACTAATTTACAGTTGTCACTCCTGAGCCCCTCACTCAGCTGAAGAGCTCCTGAATCTCCAAGGCTGTTGTTGTACAGGTCCAGTTCAGTCAGCTGTGAGTTTGGAGAGGAGAGGACCGAGGAGAGAGCTGAGCAGCAGGCCGAGGTGAGACCACAAGAGACCAACCTGTGGAGAAGAAGAGAGACGAGTGAGGACAGACAGACAGACAGACAGAAGGACACACAGCACAAGGGCTCAATGACTGCGCCGTCTTCACTGAAATGCACTTTGACCCTGAGACCACCGCTGTCCTTATAACGTAAGGCGCTATATACCTGACAGCGTCTTCTGCCTTCCTGCCACAATGACTGGTGACAAGTCACTCAAAGTGACATGTGGACACTGGACAGGAATGTGAAGGACATGAGGCTGACAGTGTCCTGCACTCGAGGGTCCAGACAGACTTGTCAAAGCCGATGACAGCGGAGGGACCACCTTGGGTTTGTGTCTGTAACTGAGGACTCAGCACATGGAGGGGCTTTGACTGATTTGCAGGACCCCATCCACAGATTCCTGTTAGACACGCCGGTCACTGCTGGACATCGGAGAGCGTGACACTCGAGTGTCTGTCATGGTGGGCTCTCCTGATGTCAGACCACTTAGACGTGACATTAAAGAGCATTGGCGTCCACTGCAGCTGTCTCCGTGTTTAGAACCCCCGGTCATTTGTGTTCTCGATGTCACATTAGGATATGCTGATTAAGGCCAATGTCTTCAGACACTGTGGAACATTCAAATGATGACAAGGCCCCTGTTCAAGGTGCCAGCGTGGTAATAAAGGGTGACACCATTGTCATAAATCAAGTGACAATTTGCCTAAGAAATAGGCAAGACTCGAGTTGTGAGGGTAGAATACACGACAATTGGGTCACGTCACAAGTCTGATGTGAAGTACACCAACAGAGGTGCATGAAGACATCAGGAGCAGAAAGTGACATCAGAGAGGGGCTGAGCAAATGTCACTTCGTCACTAAGGGTCACAAGGTGGGACAACTGAAATCAGAAACTAATAGAAAGTGCTGGGGATTGTGATGGACACCTGAGGTCACAGGAAGAGAACTGGAGTGTCAAGATAGATAGATAGATAGATAGATAGATAGATAGATAGATAGATAGATAGATAGATAGATAGATAGATAGATAGATAGATAGATAGATAGATAGATAGATAGATAGATAGATAGATAGATAGATAGATAGATAGATAGATAGATAGATAGATAGATAGATAAAAGGCAGTCAAATTTCAGCAACATTTAAAAGTAAAGTTTTCCTACTCAGACTTTAGTACCAGACATTCATTTTCCATGGAACATAAAACATCATTTACAGCCCAGATTTCTCTAAATACATCTAATTGATTAATTAGTTTAAAATATGCAAATTCAATCTTCAATCTCCTTTGAAGGAGGACCTTAAACATTAATAGAGCGTCGGTGGTTTTCAGACCTTTATCTCTATTTCTTCTTGTTTTTAAAGTTGCCATCTTGGCCTGGCCTAACAAAAAATTGCAAAGTAAACATTCTCTTTTACAAATTCTTGACACCAACATTTCAAAAATATAAATGAGTTCATTAAATACAATTCCCAAATTCAACAACAATAAAGCAAGGAAATTCAGCAATGGTTGTAATCTGGTACAATACAGAAATAAATGATAAATTGTTTCTTTCTGAAGGTGTAATGGACACTGATCGCCAATGGTTTTTAAGAATGAATTGGTGGCTACTGCTCCATGTAGAATCCTCCACTGCAGGTCCCCAGCTCAATGGGAGGTTTATATAAAGTCCTCCATGCTGGAGATGTCGTGTCATGCAGACAGTCATTTCCTTCAAATGTATAAAATGGGACACTTTAAGACACCAGTCATACAATTCTTTTTTTTTGACAAATCTTGGAACAAAATTCCATTCATGTGATTAATTTTTAAAATTGAGTTTTTAGGCCTGATAAAATCTTTTACATTTGGTTAATGTCACATTCAGGAGGTTCTGCCTCTTTTATGAGATCTCCAGAGATATAATCCTCACACAGGGGACCTGCACCCAATTGCACTAAAGAGACTTTTAGTTTGTTAATAATCGACCCCCCAAAACGGACAGACCTAATCCCGAGCTCATGTGTCACAGCTGCCTCAGACTTCCACTGGTTGCTGGTCGGATCAATAAAGTCAGCTACTTTAGTAAAGCCTTTGTTCATAAGCAGGGAGTTCAAACTGACCAAGTCAAACTCCAAGGTTGGATTCCATACTACTGGTTCTTCAAGTAACCAGAAGACTGATTCCAGATTAATTCCCACTCTGCTTGTTTTAATGTGCCAAATTAATAACATATTGCGGTAAAAAACGGGCAGCACAGACAGCGCCAATCGCTTGATGTCAATGAAAAGGAGTTGCAAATCAAAATGAAGATTACCAACCCTATGGAAAAAAAGCGAAAGCCAAACTCCTCCACAGTAAAGGCTGAAGGGCGTACAAGAGACGCTGTAAATCTGTCAGCCTAAAAGCTTCAATTCTGCACAGAATGTCCACTAAGCCCTGACCACCTTCATCCACAGGCAGATGTACCACACTGCGTTTAACCCAATGAATTTTGACCCAAAAAATTCCAGCAAAATTCTCTGAATTTCTTTTAATAGCCAAAGTGGAGGATCTGCACACCTAAATTTATGCCAAAGCATTGAAGCGATTAAATTATTAATAATCAGCACTCTACCCCGAAAAGAGAGCTTGGCGACCACCCATTTCCATTTCTTCAGTCTCCCCTGAATTTGATCAATTAAGCCCTCCCAGTTATCAGCTGTGGCTCCAGACTTCCCAATGTAAATTCCCAGATGTTTAAACACCTTAGAGTTCCATGTTAACACTAGAATTACCATAGCCTATGAAAAATCTCGTAGATCCTGCCCACCTTAAATCGCTTCTTAAATCCGTTCACACCTCTCCGCCAGCATCCTTTGTCCTCTAAATGTGCTGATAAAAGACAAGCTGCCAGCAGCCGGCTATTCCATCCCCCCACCGACTTAGAACGTGAGCGAACTTCTCCCAGCTCATGCCTTGATTGTTTATCTGGGAGTGAAGTGGAGTTTTAGACTGGAAATAATAGATCATTGTTTGGAACACATGCATTTCATGCGTGTTCTGTTTCTAAAGTAATCTGTGTAAACACATTGTTAAAACAGAAACTTTTTCATATTTTAGTAATAAATGTTACAAAATGTAGTAGGCATAAACTATAAAATGTGTAAAGCCCGAGTTCCAAAGATCAAATAAACACTTTTACAAAAGCTTCAAGGTTGATACAACAGCTTCCGTGGCGTAGCGTGCCAAGATTTGCTTCTTAGAACACAGCAGCTTTCCCTTGCCTCAGAGTCCTGAGTTCGATTCCCCGCTCGGGGATAAAGTGTTACTTTTTTTTTTCTTTTTAACCTCAAACGGACATAAAATTTATAAATTGGTATGCACTGTCAGTTAATGAGATCGTTATATTTTCATGTGGGATGCTCCTTTTAAAATATTTTTTTAACAGTTGAGACTGCAATTAACAGGAACAACTGTCCCTATAACTGTTATTTTTAAGATCCATAACACACAGACAGACAGAGCACTGCGTAATACAGAGACAGACAGGCAGAGATATACAAACAAACAGGGAAGGCACATGTACTGAAAGAAAAAAAAGATCAACATGTGCGTAGTTCCTGCTGCACTGAATAAGCTCACGCGCTCTAACATCACCCCTCCACGATCTGACTCTCTAAGTAACAGCGCAAGTACAGACACAAACCAAGTGTATGTGTGTACTGTATAATATTAACAAAAAGAGCAGCTTACTACTGAAAACGGCAAATATAGGAGTGAGTGGGGATCAAACCGGGACTCTTGATTACACTTAGTTTGTGTCTGTACTTGTGCTGTTACTTAGAGAGTTATTCCTGTTAATTGCAGTCTCAATTGTTAAAAAAATATTTTAAAAGGAGCATCCCACATGAAAATATAACGATCTCATTAACTGACAGTGCATACCAATTTATAAATTCTATGTCCGTTTGAGGTTAAAAAGAAAAAAAAAGCAACATTTCATCCCCAGCAGGGAATCAAACTCAGGGCTGTGAGGCACGGCAAAGCTGCTGCGCTCTAAGAAGCAAATCTTAATGCGCTACGCCACGGAAACTGTTGTCCCAACTTGAAGCTTTTGTGAAAGTGTTTATCTGATCTTTGGAACTCGGGCTTTACACATTCTATAGTTTATGCCTACTACATTTTGTAACATTTATTACTAAAATATGACAAAGTTTCTGTTTTAACAATGTGTTTACACAGATTACTTTAGAAACAGAACACGCATGAAATGCGTGTGTTCCAAATAACAATCTATTATTTCCACTCAAAAACTCCACTTCACTCCCAGATAATCAATCAAGGCATGAGCTGGGAAAAGTTTGTGCACGTTCTAAGTCGGTGGGGGGATGGAATAGCCGGCTGCTGGCAGCTTGTGTTTTATCAGCACATTTAGAGGACAAAGGATGCTGGCGGAGAGGTGTGAATGGATTTAAGAAGCGATTTAAGGTGGGCCGGATGTACAAGTTTTTTCGTAGGCTCTGGTAATTCTAGTGTTAAACCACTTGAGAGGCTTGGGGGAGGACAGTCCCACTTGCCCATCAGAAAGGCATTACATTTGGACCAGTTGACCCTGGCAGATGACACAGTTTGAAACAGCTGTAAACAGTCCTGCAGCAGGACAACATCATTGGGTTCAGTGATGACAATTGTGACATCGTCAGTATATGCCACCACCTTAAAGGATGCAGTGGGACACACAGGCAATGACAGGCCATGAAGTAATTGGCGAAGTCTGTGGAGCAGGGGTTCTATGGACAGTGAGTATAACATACCATAGAGTGCACACCCCTGATGAATGCCCCTTGTAACAGAAAATGGGGCTCCCAATCCTCCATTAATTTTTAAAACACTAAACACATTTGTGTACATTAATTTAATATATCCTAGAAATGTCTCACCAAAACCAAACCTCTCTAGAACTTTAAATAAATACTGGTGGTCTACCCGGTCAAAGGCCTTCTTTTGATCCAATGAGATGAGACCCACCTTAAACCCAAGAATCTCAGAGGCAGATACCAAATCCCACACAAAGAAAATGTTATCAAAAATACATCGTTCAGGGACACAGTATGACTGATCGAAGGCCACCAAGCAGTTCATGACAGTCCTCAGACAAAGAGCCAACGCTTTGGAAAAGATTTTATAGTCCGAGCAGAGTAGGCTGATTGGTCTCCAGTTCTTAATGTTGCAGAGATCCCCTTTTTTTGGCAAAATAGTCAAAACAGCTCTCCGACAACTCACAGGAAGTTCTTTATCCCTGATGCTCTTCACGAACACAGTCAGGAAGTCCTTACCCATGATATCCCAAAAGAACTTGTAGAATTCAACAGGAAGTCCATCGATCCCAGGGGCTTTGTTCTGATTTAAACTCCCAAGAGCACTAGTGAGCTCCTCCAGTGATAGTGGCAGGTCGAGTACATCCTTGGTGGATGGAGTCAACTGTGGTAAGTCATTAAAGAAAAATTCTGTGTTTGAAGACAAGTCCACGGTTTCTGCAGAGAATAAGTCTTTGTAAAATTTTAAGGCAAATTCCCTGATCTCCTCGGTCTCCGTCATTTCAGTCCCATCAGCAGTTTTCAGACAGTGAATGATTTTTGCCTGCGCAACCTTTTTATCCAAAGAAAAGAAAAACTGTGTAGGGGCGTCTATGTGAGAAATATTCTGGAATCTCCCCTGGACAATGGCACCCTTCACCTGTTCATCCAACAGGGACCTCAGAGAATCCTTTTTGTCTTGTAGGGACTCGATCAAAATGGCATCAAAACCGGTTTCCAGTTTGTCTTGAATTAGCCCAATGTCCTCTTCCAGTTCTTTAATGGCCATGGTGACCTTTCTAGAAGAATGTTCAGAATAAAACTGGCAAAACAGTTTAATTTGGACCTTGGAGACGTCCCACCAATGTTTCAGAGATGAGAATTCACTTTTGCTGAGTCTCCATTTGTCCCAAAAGAGACAAAAGTGTTGAAGAAATAGAGAGTCTTTAAGAAGTTTAGTATTAAAGTGCCAGAAAGATTTAAAATTACTCTCAGACCCCAAAGAAAAACGAGTGAGAGCTAAACTATGGTCTGAAAACCCTGTGGGCAGAAGACAAGAGCCCCAAATGAGGTTCAAATTGTGCTGTAAAGTATAAATTCTGTCCAGCCGTGCCATAGATAACATGCCACTGGAGGCCTTGAGCCATGTGTACTGTCTCGCCGTCGGGTTCAACTCCCTCCACACATCCACAAGTTCTTGCTGATGAAGGACCAACTGCAACACCTTGACTGACCCCGGGTGAGGCTCAGCGCCATTCCTGTCCATCACTGCATTTTCAGTGCAATTAAAATCACCAGCTAAGAACACGACATCCTCTGAACTGCACTCAGCGAGTACGTCTTTTAACAAAAGAAAAAAAGAAACTCTCTCTTTGCCCTCATTTGGAGCGTAGACATTTATAAACAACAACAACCTTCATGAGACGGCCTTTAACTTGCTCAAGACAGTCGATGGACTCTGGGAGAAATGCTTCACTGAAGAGCACTGCCACCCCTGCGCTGGCACTGGAGCCGTGGCTCAGAAACGTCATGCCACTCCAGTCCCTCTGCCACTCCGACTCATTCATTGGGTCAGTAGGAGTTTCTTGAAGAAAAATCACATCAAGTTTTTTCTGTTCTAAATATTGAAAAAGTACGGCTCTCTTTGAGGAGTCTCTGCAGCCATTAACGTTTAAAGAGCCCAAAGAAAGAGCAGGCATTAGAAAGAATAGAAATGGAAGAGCAATGACAACAAGAACTTTAACTAATGAAAAAAAAGAGGAACTGGTGTGGAGCCATTATGTGCTGGAGGTGAGAGACTTTCTAACTTTGCTGATAACATTCTTTAAACGATTAAATTCTTTTCTTTCCATTCCCAAAGGAACAGCATTACGCATAACACGCTTGGCTGAAACCAAAAAAAGTTCCAGGTTAGGAAAATGTTCTACAACATTGACCCTCCTTTTGCCTTCAAGAAAATCCAGAAAGCTCAGAATGCTTTCAGTGCTGTACTCCGTTTTTCCAAGAGTACCAGTTAAATTGTCACTTGACATACAAGAGTCACTGTCCTCACCACCCTGCTGATTCTCCTCACACTCTGGGCTAATTGTCACCTCTCTGGTATTTAAAAAGCGATTTTTTAAAGACACGTCAGCCCCCTCTGTCAGGTTCATTTTGTTACTTCTCTTTGCACCTACTCCACCGTCTGAGGTTTCTTTCCTCTTTCTGGGGAGTGTCGTCCATTCTTCTTCAACATTCATTTCCTCAACAATTCCAGCTTTTTCTTCCCTAACTGCACTACCTGAAGTGGTGCCTGGTTCAGTTTCTACCACAGCTTTGAGATTCAAGAGAGGGCGAGCAGCTTCACTGTGGACTGTGGACTCAGGACTGGCCTCGGCCCACTCATCCACCTTAGATGGTTCGCAAGCAGCAGCAGCAGCAGCATTCAGACTTTCAATGTCATCCACCTCAGTTGGTGTCGTTTCTCTGATAAGCTGCATAACCTCGGCCTCAGCTGGGCCTGTTTCTTCAGCCTGATGTATAGTTAGATTAGAGGACTTCAACTCGGCCTCAGCCAATCCGTCCACTTCAGACATTTCTGTCTCAGCTTTCTTTATTTCACTCCTTTCAACTGTGGAGCTACAACTGGGTATCTGATTTTCAGAACTTCCTGAAGTCAAGCTAAGAGTACCTGTGGATACCTCACAGATAACAATCTGCTGATCTTCAGCATCGGAGTCGGAGTCCTCAGACTCATTCTCTACATCTGACTCCATCACTACATGTATGTTACCTCCCATAGAATAACTTCCATCAGTTCTCTTACAATCAACTGCTTTGTGCCCTGCATGGCCACATTTAAAACATTTCATTGATTCAGAAGATATAAACACAATATAATCACATCCATCTACTTTGAATTTCAGAGCAACATCTAACTCATTGTAACCTCTGTTGAGGAGCATAAAAACCTGTCTCCTAAATGAAACCACATGCTTTAATTCTGGCTGTTTACACTCCAAAGGAATCATAGTAATATCAGAAATAATCTCACCATACCTGCTCAATTCATTACGTAGCAGTTCATTCTTCAAGAAAGGAGGAACATTAGGCAAAACAGAAATGAGGGTTCCATTAATAACTAGGCCTTCCTGAACCAGTTGGTGAACTAAGGCCTCCTCATTTAGAAATACCACAACTGCCTTATTCATCCGTGAAGCAGAAATAATGTTTTTACATCCAATTATTTTTCCAATTTCAGTAACACACTTCTCTACTGAAACTACTGGATCAACAATCAACTTGATGCCATTTCTTCTGCTAAGGTTTTCAAAGCCATGTGGCAAAAGGCCTGGCTGTATCCCTTTGGACACAGCCATCCTAGCCATTTCTTTTTTTAAAAAAACATTATATAAACTATATATATAATAACTATATATAAATAACACAGCTAAAAATTAAGAGAAATGACTAGAAAAAAAAAGAATAAAATAAAAAAAGGAAAAAAGAAAAAGCTACACTCACTCACCTGCTAGCACAAAGGCCACTTCCACTCCAGACCAAAGCAATCGACACACAGAGTGACAGTAAGACAGGATAGATAGATAGATAGATAGATAGATAGATAGATAGATAGATAGATAGATAGATAGATAGATAGATAGATAGATAGATAGATAGATAGATAGATAGATAGATAGATAGATAGATAGATAGATAGATAGATAATTTTTTAATAAGTATAATTCATTGGTATTCTGGAGCTAACATTCATCTTACTAATTAATTGAACTCTGTTCCACATTCTTTATTATTTCAACTTTTTTTAGATGGCTAATTTTTTCACCTGCTAGAAAATTCAGCAATTGAACTTTTCTCCTTCTTTTCTTATTATATTTGGTTCCATAGATGCTATCTGATGTTGTTAAGTCACTGAAAACAGAAGAACCATCCCAGTCTAATACTTTGTAAGAATACATGGACTGTTGTTTCTTTTTGTCCACAATATTACGTTTATCGTCATCTTTTTGGCTAATTACCTATAAAGGAAACAGTAGTGATGATTTTGTTCAGAATTCTCCACTGCAGTTCAGATGTTCTTTTCTTCTTTGGGGTCTTATACAACTCCCTCCATGCAGGTGCCTTCTCACCTCCCACCCCCAGTTGTCTCTGCTTGGCATATCAATAACAATTTTTAGTTCAGAAAAGTCTATTCTCTTTGCTCAATATTTGTAAAGGTCCGTTTTCAACAGAAGACTTGGCAGTCACCTCTGCCCCTTTATGTCATGTCACCATTGTGTGTTCTGTGAATGAGGACAGATCAACAGCAGGGTGGTCCTCCATTTCTGTATCAATGGCCCTGATAGAGTTGTTCAACCTGTGGTGGTCTTTGGCCGTAAATGATACAAAAAACCCGGAATCACCCTGACTGTCTTGACCCCCAAAACTGAGGTGAACACTGAGGGGTCAATAAGATTTACACTGTCATTATACATTTGGGACAGTTTTACTATTCAGCGTTTAATGAGTATCTATATATATAATTCACTAAGTCCATGGCAAGCAAGACGCAAGACAGAGCCACACCCACCAACTCTAAGACCATTGGATACGACGACAACTCACAGAGCCACGCCCACCAACTCAGACGCAGCAACTCACAAAACATGGCGTCATTCGCGTTCGTCCCTGCTACAGTCCATACGCACCTCTGAGCCACATTGACTGTTCATAGAGGTATGTTCCTTGCGGATGTGAATGGCTGTATGCAGCGTGTAAAACAGTTTGCGAAGGGTATCCCATGGGATCCTTAAAACAATCCTTTAAAACTGAGGTTAAAACACAATGAAGGAAGCAGTCTTTAAAATCCAATAAGCCCAGTGCCTCTTTTTCATTAGCGTCTCACCTGCTTCACCGATGCAGGCCCTGCAACAGGCGAGACACTCTCTCAGCAGCTGACCTTCTCTGTGTCTGACTCCACTACTGTCAGTCGCCAGACCGATCCTTGGCTCCGGTTGGCTCCCCCAGACAGTGGCTACCAGGAGGGTATTTTCCGTACGTCGCTTAAATCATCCGAGATCAGATGCCTGATCTTAGATGAGTTAATGCCGGTGAAACTCATCCGGGATAAGTCGGTTTTTCAAACGCAGCCGCGTAGCAGATTAGTCTAGCTGGATGTAATAATCTGAGATGAATGCGCGCGCCCGCGCTGAGTGAAAAGCCAATGTATATTGAGTCTAGAAAACATGATCAGCAAGTCTTTGATAGGCTACAACAAAATGATGAAAGAACAGGCGCATTTTTTTCACACAAGCTGTGTGTGTGTGTGTGTGGGTGTTAGTTAGTTAGTTAGTTAATTAGTTACTCAAAGGATTTCAAGATTTAATATGCAAAAGCAGTAACACTGCAAACCAGAAAAGATGGCTGGCAAAAAGTGGCCGACAAATTAAACACGTGTGCATTGTACTTACTGAAAGCAGCATTACGGATTTTGAAAATGTTCATTTTTTCCCTCTGCTTAAAAAACATTAAAAAAGTGGCATGATTATGCGGCGTATACTACGCCGTGGGTTGGTATGCAGCGTGCAAAACAGTTTGTTTGACGCAGATAATTTGCCTTTTACTTTTACACGAAGACAATTTCCTATTAGATTGGCCTTTGCGATTACAATTAATAAGGCACAGGGCCAAACTTTCAAATGGATATGCATGTATCTGCCAGAACCAGTTTTCAGTCACGAACAATTGTATGTTGCTCTCTCCAGAGTTCCATCTTTTCATTCACGTACTGCTGTATCCTCAAATCCACTGCTTTTAGACAACTGTGTCTTTCCAGAAGTGTTCAGCCATCAATAAATAATTAAGCTGCTGTGATGGACGACCGACTATGGACTCCGGTCGCCACCCCCAGGCCGCTAGGAGGAGCCCTCCGGACAGCAGGATGGTGCCCCGACTTCCAGCAGGGCCTCATGGACTTTGTAGTTTGTATACACAGCCCTGCTGGATACCTTGGGGGCCACCGGGAGTCGCTGTAGGGGGGCTAGTGGGCTCTTGCGTGCCCTATAACCCGGGAGTGCGTCAGCATCACGTGTCCGGAAGAAACGACGTGCTCCCGGGATGAAGAGGAGGACTGTTTGCCCTGACCCGGAAGGAAATGGACTTGTGGGTTGTGCCCGGAACCACTTCCGGGTCGGGAGATATAAAAGGACTGTGGGAAGCCCAGTACACTGAGCTGAGCTGGGAGGTAGGGTGGCGACGTGTCTGGGCGAGGTGGATTGGTATATTGAAGAGAGAATAGTGATTTATGAGTGTGGAGTGGAGGGTGCTTTGTGCACTGTACAGAAGACAAATAAAGAAGTCTTGTGCTTTTACCTCGTGTCTCGAGTGGTACCTGAGGGTGTTAGAGGTGGCTCCACGCCTCAACTGCTACACTGCGTATGCCTGCAGGAACACGTGCAGTGAGCGAGCGAAAGAGAGAGAGCGAGCAACACACACACACATACAGGCGCGCGCGAGAGAGAGAGCGCTGGACGCATAAGAATAATAATACTTCATTACATTGATATACCGGTGTTTTCAGTATTCAAAGTGCTATCCACACAGGGAGGAACTGGGAAGCGAATCCAAACTCTTCCACAGTCTCCATACTTCAAAGCAGCAACACTACCACTGCACTACAAGGCAGTTAAAGAATGCACTGGCCTCGATTTTGTTTTCACTTCTGTTTACAGCAATCGGGTCATAGCGTGCATTATTGCAATGTTACTTTTCTTGGTGGCTTATTACATTACAGATGTTTCACATGTTCATTTTTTCCCCTGTGCTAAAAAGACATTAAAAAAGTGTTTCTCAACTGTGACTCCAGAACAACTCAGTAAGCAAGCTATATTAAGCGTCAACAACGAAGACTCGCTACACCTTAATAAACAAGTGCTGACACTTATCCCTACCAACGAAGTAACTTTCACCAGCGTGGCCTTCATCGTCACAGACGATCCCACTTTCAGTCACGGAGAAGTGTATGTTGCTCTCTCCAGAGGTCCATCTTTTCATTCACTCACAGTGGTATCCTCAAACCCACCCCATTTGGACAACTGTGTCGTTCAGGAAGTGTTCACCCATCAATACATAATTATGCGGTGTATGATACGCCGCGGGTTGGCTAGCATTAACAAAACTGTCACTGGACAAAAGATGACATGAAAATATAGAATTAAACACGAAAGGCTCATCAAGTAACCATCCAGATGTCAGAAAATTCATCATAAAATCCGAGTACCACATTAATAAGACCCAGACTGTAAAAGTTACATAAGCTGGACAGGCCCGTTTTGTGTCTGTTTATAACTATTAGCTGCCTGTCAAAACCAAAGCCTCTCAGATGGAGAGAGGAGCCCAATGCCATCTCAGGGGTAATAAACAGACAGTTTCTGCAGCTCCTGAAGAATAAATTGAGAAACTTTTGAAACAACATCAATGACCCTGACCGCCTTCTTCCAAAGGTAAGAAGATCATACTTTGCTTTACCAAGTGTAGGTCATTCCTAAAGAAGCTGACCAGCAGTTTCTGAATCCTGTGTGAAAGCCCAGGTGGAGGGTCCGCACTTGCAGGTTTGTGCCAAAGCATTAAGGATATCAAACTGTGAGTCACTCGTTACCTAAATGACACTTTATTTACAGTCCACTTCCATTTGTTGAGTCGAGTGTCTCCTTTATCTAAAAGTCAATCCCAGTTGCTGTCGTCCACCCCTCAGCACCCATCACCACCACAAGATATCAGAAACGCTTTCTGTTCTATGTAAGATTACTTACTTACTTACTTACTTACATTACTCCTGGCCCAGGTGATTTTTGATGAAGAATTACTTTCAAATAGTTGTTGACACAAGAATACTACTTGAGACTAATACTTCAATATCAGCGTTAGATATAACAAAAAAGAGAACGTCATCAGCGTCACACCCTGCAGTCTGCGACTGATCTGGCAGAGAAAGGCTCGATGGACAAAGCGTACAGCCCTCCAGAGAAGGCACAGTCCAGTCAAATCCATTTCTTCACTGAAAAAGGGGCACTCAGAATGCTGTTAACTTTTAAAACACCACAAACGTTGGTGTACAAGAACCTGATCATATCTGTGACATTCTCACCAAACCCAACACTCTTCAAATATCGGTGACGTACTCGAACAAATGCCTTTTCCTAGTCTGTGGCCAGAATCTCCAGATCAACACCAAACAGCCTAGAAGCTGAGATAACATCACACACCTTTCCTCTGTTGTATTGTGTGCGTCTTCCCATCAGGCTCAGCTTGTGCACGTTGCTGGTGTGGGCCACCTTGACCACCTCACATGTTGTCTTTCTCAGTGGCTGTGGTAGACTTGTGTTTTTAGCAAGTAGTTTGAGTTTCATGGAGAGTTTTGTGGACATGTTGTCAGCGGTGACATTCCTCCCTTTGGTTGTGAAACGCTCAATGAGTCACATGACCAGTCTCAGTCTTTACTTGGCTTTTACAGAATAAGGAATTGTGTTTATCATATATTGGATATTCACATCAGTGATCCTATAAAACTTGATGATTTGATGCCAGACTTGTCAGATTTGCTTGACATGTCCTGAGTGAAAGAACATCAACGTCACACCGAGTGACAGCTGTCCATCACAGACATGTGCTGCCATATCTTACAACAAATGATTCCTAAATATCTGCTGAGGTATGGAGGTAAAGCTGACCTTATGCTATAAAAACAACAGTCATGTGTTGAATCACGTAGACACACAATGGTTTGGTGGCTCATGTCTACTCAAATCACATGATTGTTTCTCTAAATGGCACCTCATATTCAGTGAAGTTCCACACTCCATCAGCACCTCCGGCTTCACCACAGTACACCAAACAAAAATATGTCTGTCTGCATGAATGAACTCTATTGTTGCATTTTAATACATTGTCGAGTGTGCCGTGACTGTGAAAACATTGTCAGCATTTCCATTCTCCACATGGAAACTGATGCAGGCAGTGAACTTCATACTACAAGTTGTGTAAAAACACTGCAATGCCATTTCAGGTGAGTGAGATCATGGACCCCAGTAGTTGGGGTGATGTCTCTGTCAGGTGACAGGCAAGGATCAGAGAAATTCAGACATTGACAATAGAACCTGGCTCTGGAAAATTCAAAAGGCTAAGAAGCTTACAGTTGGGTGGTTTACAAGATGAACCAAAGCATGAGAGGCTCAGCTCAATGAGGCTTTGGCAGCAGAACTTTGACTGCTGTGTGTGTGTGTGCCTAACGACTATAAAGAGTGCAACGTATTGTAGCACCAGCACCCGGTGACAGAATGGATCCTCTGCTCTTTATGTGGCTCCTTTAGGTGGCTCTCTATCCATCAAAGGACTGCTCACCGTTACTCTACTAGCTGGAATTCTGTTGCAACTTTGCAGTCTTGCTGTTTTTATAGGCTCTCCTGCTGCTGGCTCTGTAACTTCTCATTTGCATTATGAATTGTCAGGTCACACTGATGGTGACTCATCCATAGACTGGTGCAACTTGTCAGCATTGTTACAGTATAACATGAGGAGACTCTGGTTTTGAAATGCTTTGTGTGATTGACGTGTTCTGTTGGTCGTCTTGATCTGTAAGGACCTGCTCACAAGCTCTATTGTTCAGCTGTGTTATCAAACTCTTAAACTGTACAAGGTGTGATGACACCCCAGACATAACACATGATATTCAGCACCACCCAAGGGCAACATCTACTGTCCTACTGATAGTCTTCAGCACTATTGGTTATGTAGATACCTCGAGAAGCACAACTGGGAGAAATGGCCTGTCTGATCCAAGTTCAAATGCTGAATGTGTACGGACTGTCGCAGGTGACTGGGGGGGGCAACCGGCCGGGACGCCCCGGATGACCAGAAGAGGGCTTATGGCTCCCCCAGACCACGTGGGGGCGACCTCCCTGGTACCTATGGGGACCATGGGTACAGAGCTTTGAAGCTCAACCCTGTAGGGGCCCATGGTCACCGCCAGGGGGCAACACCAATGCCTTTAGAGCCCTGGACTCAGCTCTTCCGCCACACCTGGAGTGCTTTCGGGTGCGCGGCTGACACTTCGGCCACACTGGGGAGTGCCAATGGAAGATTGTTGGGAGGCACCTGGAGCACATCTGGGTGATTATAAAAGGGGCCACTTCCCTCCATTCGGGAACTGGAGTCGGGTGGAAGAAGGACAAGGTCTGGGAGGTGGCAAGGAGGCGGCCTGAAAAGAGAGAAGGCATTTGAGTTGGGCTGGACTTTGGGGACTTTTGGGGGTTTTGAGGTGCACTTTTGTAAATATGAATGTAAATAAATGTGTTGTGGGTGAACCATCGATGTCCGCCTGTCTGTGTCCGAGCCGGCTTCCACAGGACTTTCTGTGCTGGTCTGGATTTGTTCATAACAAGTTAAGTGAAGAGCTGAGCTGTCAACTGATCACCACTGGGTGGTAAGCTACCTCAGACTAACTGGGCATCTGCTGGACAGACTAAACTGGTAGTGATGGCCTGCTGGAAATGACCAGCAGATGGCTCTGTACAGGATGGTTAAACTGTCACCTCTGGGTGTCTGAAAGGAGTCTGAATGAAAACTATTTAAGATCTCAGCTGCAGGGGATGTGGCCAAATGTTTGTTGGTGCCTGTCAAGGTGGACATCAGGGGTAAGTAAGCTGTCAAGGTGAAATTAGAGGCCTTCCATACAATGATACCTGGAGGACCTCAGTGTCTCTGGACTTGACAAAGCAGGATCAGCAAGTGAAAAAGGTGGCCAGTGTCCAGGCTGTAGGAGTGGAGGAGATGTCCTAATTGTGCCCAAAAAGAAGAAGCCTTTGATTTCAGTCTGTAACAGCTGGTGTAAAGTTTTGCTACCTGTAAAAGATCATGGCACTGCCAGATCTAAACATTAGTGTGGCTGAAGTTTCCTCTGCAGGTGGAAGTCCCATTTTACTTTATGGTGCCAAGCAGAGTTGTGTCGCGGTGCAGCAGTCTATTAGTCAGTAAAAGTGCAATGAAGAATCTGTCTGTTGTTATGGTGGTCATCACTGCTCTTGTGAAAAGAATGGAGATAAACAGCATCAGCTCAGAGAGGGACAGGCAAGTTTGTTGTACCACATGACTGTCACTGACAGAATAAAACTGAATAATAAAAAAACAAGTGCTAACTTTTACAAGCAGCCAAAATTTACACCGAGTGTTACAGACTCAAATCAAATGTATGTTTTTATTATATTATGGAAATAATAATAATAGCAGCTCACTACTCAAAATGCACAGCCTCGAACCACCAACCTTTTTGTTATAAGGCAGCAGTTCTTACCTCTGCACCATTCAAGTATTACATATCACCTTCCTGTCGATTGACATTTGACCTTGGGTTTTTAACTCATTGACATTAACATGTAAATTGAATGATTTTTTCTTCTTCTTTATATTCTTCAATAAAAGCGCATGTGTTTATTTAATATTTGGATTAAAGTCTTCACACATTATACACTTCATGCCATTATTAATATAACATGGAAAAAGTTTCTATTTTAGCTATGTGTTCAGCAGTTCTTGTCATCCTACACTTACACAGATCTTTGTAGACACGAACACACATGAAGGTTATGTATTCCAAATAACGAGATATTATTTACCCTCTACAGCTCCAGACACCTCACACCCAGATAAGAGACTGGAGCTGGGAGAACTTCAGCTATGTCAGTGGGTTGATGTGATAGCAGGCTGCCTGCTGCTTGTGCTGATCGACACATTTACAAAAAATCCCCCACCGTCGCAGAACGTTCACTAAGTTTTCCCAGCTCATGCTTTGTTTGGTTATCTGTGAGTGAGTGAACTGCTGGAGGTTTAGAGTAGAAATAACAGATCATTATTTGGAACACATGCATTTCATGTGTGTTCCGTTTCTACAATAACCAGTAAACCCTCGATTCTCGAAAGAATCGCAAATCTAAGAATGACAATCACTTTCTGTTCCCTCTGATCTTTGGAGGGATGAAAAATCATGGAGGGTAGAAGCGTCCTGGGAAAGTTTTCATTTAATTAAAAAAATATATTTGTACTAAACCTGTTTCTTTTTGGAGCCGTGACTCCTTTGGTTCTGGAGTTTCAGAAGCGTGTTGTAGGCGTATTTGTTCATTGTGTTTATCTATGCAGTCTCGTTTTTGTTTTTCTATGGCTGTGTCGTTAGCTAGAAGTCGTTTGCTGTTAGGAATGATAACTGAACTTACTTTTAACACTGAATTACCTTAATGTGATTCAAATAAGCCACACTGACAGCTGCCACACTGAGTGCTGGCAGAGTGGATTAGAGCATACTGACTGCTGGCACTGTAGAGTAGCTGACTGCTGGCACTGTCAGTAGTAACCACTACCTGAAGTTAAAATATGTCACCATGGCAACTTGTTGGCATGCACGCTTTACCTCAAGTTTAGTTTACAGGTTGGGTTGTGTTGTTTGGGCGCCACCTACTGACTCTGGGAAGCCGGTGGGTTTGACACTGGGCCACTGAGGCGCTGTGCGGTTTCTGCGCCACCTAGTTCCCTGATGGTGACGGTGGTGGATTTGTGTGCTGAAATGACCATGGCGGCAGATCCGGGCTTGGAGATCTACATTACTAAATGAAGGTTGTATATGCGGTGGTGTGCGCATTCGCGTTCGGGCGGCGGTTGTATTGTGCACGGCTAGCTTCTGGCCTCTGGCATCCGTGCATATATACAACCTGGCGTGCACGCTTTACCTCAAGTGTAGTTTACAGGTTGTGTTGTGTTGTTTGGGTGCCACCTACTGACTCTGGGAAGCCGCTGGGTTTGACTCTGGGGCGCTGAGGCACTGTGCGTGTATGCTTTTGGCATGGCTTGCTTCTGGCGTCTGGCATCCGTGCATATACAGTATACAGCCTTCGTTTAGTAATATAGTTCTGTGTAAACACATTGTTAAAACAGAAACGTTTTCATATTTTAGTAATAAATGTTACAAAATGTAGGCATATTATAGAATGTGTGAAGCCTGAAGTCCAAACATCAAATAAAGACTTTCACAAAAGGCTCAAGGATGTTACAACAGCTTCTGTGGCGTAGCGGTAAGATTTGCTGACTTGTAATCAAGAGTCCCCAGTTCGATCCAGACAGCCTCCTACATTTGCCATTTTCAGTAGTGAGCTGCTCTTATTGTTAATATTATACAATACACACATACATTTGGTTTGCGTCTGTAACAGACCATGTACAATTATAGTACTTGTAAAAGTTACCTTTTTTTTCACTTTTATTGTCTCAGTCACGATCACCATACATACTACCACCCACCCAGGGATCTGACGCTGTTTGTTTTAATTTGAAACTGGGAATAACTGTAGATGTGAGTGGTGTTTTGAGGCAATGGAACTGGACATTCTCTTTCTTTTTTTTCTCCATGCTGCATCGACATCATGCACCAGAAGGCGTGAGCTTATTCAGTGCAGCAGGATCAACGTACAGACGCAAACCAAATGTATGTGTGTACTGTATAATATTAACAATAAGAGCAGCTTACTACTGAAAACAGCAAATATAGTACACAGTCAGGATCGAACCGGGGACTCTTGATTACAAGTCGGCAAATTTTACCGCTACACCACAGAGGCTGTTCTATCATCCTTGAGCCCTTTGTGAAAGTGTTAATTTGATCTTTGGACTTCAGGCTTCACACATTCTATAGTTTATGCCTACATTTTGTAACATTTACTACTAAAATATGAAAAACGTTTCTGTTTTAACAATGTGTTTACACAGATTATTGCAGAAACAGAACACACATGAAGTGCACGTGTTCCAAATAACAATCTATTATTTCCACTCTAAAACTCCAGCACTTCACTCCCAGATAATCAAACAAGGCATGAGCTGGGAGAACTTAGTGAACGTTCTGTGACGGTGGGGGATGGAATAGCTGGCTGCTTGCCGCTTGTCTTAATCGGCACATTTACAGGACAAAAGACGCTGAGGGAGAAGTGCGAACGGATTTAAGGTGGGCCGGATTTACGAGTTTTCTCGTAGGCTCTGGTAATTATAGTGTTAAACATTTCCTGGCTGCCAGGGTTTGTGGCATTGAAGACAAACTGATTGAACCTTCTGAGATGTTTAAACGTTTCCTCTCCCTCACTGATTCTCTGAGTGTCTCCACATTGTTAGCGTCCTCCACACTCTCGTAATCACACTTCAGATTTCACTCACAGCCCTGGTGTTAACATTTACTGCCCATTAACCTGCCCAGTGCCCTGTGCTTGCTGGGATGGGCTCAGGCTGCCCCTGCAACCCTGCTCAGGATATGTTGGGTTTGGAAAATGGAAATATGGTTGAACGGCTGATTAATTACCAGTGGCTCAATGAAATCAATACATTATGAAATGGAGATTTGTTAAATCTGTTTATTTACACCAGTGGTATTGACTCAGCTTCTGCTTTAATGACTAGAAGAGTCTGAGACAGAGATGTCAGTGTAAGGTCTGGAGGGCTCACATGTGTTGTGACGGATCATCAAAAAGGAGGGGGCATAGTTAATTATCCACTGTAATTATGTTGTTGGACTTAAGTGCAGCATTTGACACCATCGACCATTCTATTTTACTGCACAGGCTAGAAAATGATGTTGGGCTTACAGGCACCATTCTCACTTGGTTTAGTTCTTATTTATCAAATCGATTCCAATATGTACAGAAATGTGCTGACAGTACTCCATCATTATACACAGAAGTTCAATATGGTGTCCCGCAGGGCTCAGTACTGGGACCTTTACTATTCACTGTACATGCTTCCACTGGGATCTCTCATTAGGAAACATAATGTTAATTTTCACTCGTATGCAGATGACACCCAGTTATACCTTTCATTTAAATCAAATGAAGTTTCTCCAATGTTGTCTTTAATTAGTTGTGTTAGCGAATTAAAGGAGTGGATGAATAAGAACTACTTGTCTTTAAATACAGATAAAACAGAGATGTTAATTGTTGGAGGGAATGATGCTGATCATAACAATATTTTGTCATCATTTAACTCAGTGGGAATCCCAGTCAATTTTACTGAATCAGCCCGCAATCTAGGAGTTATCTTTGACTCTAGCATGTCATTTAAAGCGCATATTACAAAGTTGTCCAAAACATGTTTCTTCCATTTTAAAAATGTTAGGAAATTAAGGCGCTTTTTAAATAAACAGGATTCTGAGAAACTAATTCATGCATTTAACTCTAGTAGGATTGACTACTGCAATGCGGTGTTCACTGGATGTTCAAACTGTTGTTTATACAGCCTCCAGTTAATCCAAAATGCGGCTGCGAGAATTATTACAAGAACAAGAAAATACGAACACATAACTCCAGTTCTTAAATCCTTACACTGGCTCCCGGTTAAGTTTAGGGCAGATTTCAAAATCCTCCTTTTAACATATAAAGCATTAAATGGTCGAGGTCCGGCTTACTTGTCTGAACTTATCATGACTTACAAACCAGAGCGCACATTAAGATCTCAAGATGCCGGTCTGCTTATGATTCCAAGGATTGATAAAATAACAGTGGGAGGTCGAGCTTTTAGTTACAGGGCCCCTAAACTGTGGAATGGTCTGCCTGCTACTATAAGAGATGCCCCTTCGGTCTCAGCTTTTAAATCCCGGCTGAAGACTCACTACTTCAGTTTAGCACACCCTGACTAGAGCTGCTGATTAACTGTACAGACTGCATCTCTGTTGTTAGTCATTAGCACTTAAACATAAGTAACATGACAGTTATAATTATATACTAACCCTCACTTATTCTGTTTTTCTTCTCGGTACTCAAATGTGGCACTTGGTGCCACGGCCCACCTGCCAAGTTGTTTTGCCTGCCTAAGGAAAAGTCATCCCTGATGGAGGATCGCAGGAATCGTGGGAAAGAGGGGTCCTTTCATCGGATTGGCTGGCCCAGCACTGTTTCAGCTGTGGAATGGCCAAATGGGGGAGGCAGCTTGAAGGATGAGGTCTCCAGGACTCTATACAAATCCAAATCTTATTATGGGATATATCATCTACTGTTAAATTCTGCTCTGTACTTCTAAAATTTATATTTTTTATTTCTTACTATATTGAGAAATTGTTCTGTTCTGTGTACTGTACTGTATTGTATTGTATTGACCCCCTTCTTTTGACACCCACTGCATGCCCAATCTACCTGGAAAGGGGTCTCTCTTTGAACTGCCTTTCCCAAGGCTTCTTCCATTTTTCCCTACTAGGTTTTTTTGGGAGTGTTTCCTTGTCTTCTTAGAGAGTCAAGGCTGGGGGGCTGTCAAGAGGCAGGGCCTGTTAAAGCCCATTGCGGCACTTCCTGTGTGATTTTGGGCTATACAAAAATAAACTGTATTGTATTGTATTGTATAGTTAGCATGTCGGTAACAGTGTGACATCACTTCCTGTTGAGTGGGGCGGGGCTTATGAGAAGGTCCTATGACGGTAGGGCTCAGTGACCTCAGTGACTCTCATGTACATAAAGTGCCTTCACAGATAAAACTGAACTCGTCAAAGTCACATCACTCTCTGGGTGCCACTGCAGCAGCTGAGCCCCCTTGCCAGTCTCCAGATGCACTCAGGGGTCTTAGGTGTACCTGAAAGCTTAAGGACCTGAAGTTCTCCACAGCAGCTGATGGCAGAGGCCAGCAAAGAGAAAATTGTGCTTCATCTTTAAATCTTCATCAATGGCGTCTCTGACTAACTCCTCATTCTGAGTCTCACAGAGCCACTCACACTGGTGATCCACAACACACTGATACATGAAGTGACCGTGTCTGTGTGCTCACATTCATCACTGTGTCAGTTTTAAAGATATTTTAAAGACGTTCAAACCTGTCAAGTCAAACTTGTCCTGTAGGTCCTCTGTATCCTCTCTGGTCAGTATGAAGGAATGAATAAAATCACAGAGTGACCAGAGTGGTCTGAGAGCCATCTTTAATGGCCATGGAGTGATGGTCAGAATATTACTAACTCTAGTTGGCCATTTTATTTGCTGCTGAGATTTTGGGAGATCCTGAATGAGATGTGCAAGACAAATCAGTGAGGCTGGGGATTTGTACTTCTAATCACATCACATGTGTATAAAAAATATAGAAAGGCGCTATATAGTCAACAGATCATAAAGTCATGTGACAGCCTGAACTTCTTTGTGATCAGCCTGTAAAGACGCACAAATGTGAGTTACAAACACAAGGGAGTGCCACTTCACACACTGGACTATGTTATTGATATGTCAATGCCCCCCAGTGATGTCACCTTCCCAGAATTCCTCTCTGTGACTCTGGCTGTCTAATTCAGGTGATGTGTGTGTTCACCTGTTGATCACTAACTCCATTGGCCATTTGAGTTGATGACCGCTGTAGACCTGTGTGATACGTCCTATTTTTGTGTCCTGTCAGACAAAAGTCGGCCTGTTCAGTCAGCTTGGCTGTAATGATGGACACCTGCTGACCCCCTCTGTCCACCTGTGGTCACTTCCTGTGCTTCACTCATTACTTTACACACTGTCTTCAGTCCTAATTCTGTCACCTTTCCTCCCTATGACCTTCTCCTCTGTCAGTGTCTGGCTGGTTACTTCTATTACTGTTGTCCGTGTTTTCTCCTGTTCCACTGTCTGTCCACCACTCAGTCCTCCTCTGTGTCTGTCTGTCCTGTCATCTACTTTCATGTGTCCATGTTCTTTCCTTTTCTCTTCTCTTTCTGTCGTTTCCCTTCATCTTTGCTGTTATGCCCTGCTTGTTCCAGTCTGTCACTTGTATGGTGGTCTTTGTCTATGGAAGGCACTGCTCCAATGTCCATGCTGGGGTTTTCAAAGACTTTACTAAAATTATCGGTGGGAGACTTCTAAAGGTGGTGGCAGACACAGAGGAGAAGAAGTGGGACTTTGTGAACATTTATACCTCACTACAGGCAGGGAGAAACTCCTTTGTTTTCCATTTTAAAAGATGTAAAAATAATGAGGGGCTGCTGTTTCTGGGGGTAACTTCAATTGTTAGACAGATGCGGATTGGAGTCTCATCTGGGAGTCTGTCAAAGAGCCGGGGTCTATTGTTGCAAAGAATAACTTTACTGACATTTGGGGTGATCTGCTTCCTGCTGACAGGCAGTTCATGCAGGTGAAGACCTCTGCAGTCGATCTCCATGGCCAGGACCACCAGGTTTTATGTTCAGACACATCACAGAAATCTCATTGCTAACTGCTCTATCAATACCACAGTCTTTTCTGACCACAGGCTGGTCTCTCTTCAAGTTCCCTTTCCTTCTCCACCTTCCTTTAGATCTTACTGGCAGTTTAGTCTGCTGAAAGACTCTTAGCTTATCCAATGCTTTGACTACTTCTGGGGGTGATGCAGACAAACAAAACAGAAGTTTTGTTTACTCCATCAATGGTGGGACATTTCTAAAATTAAAATAACAATCCTTTGCCAACAATAAACTGAACAAACCACAAAGGGGATGAGCACAGCAGCCATGGACAAGTTGGAAAGAGACCTTCATGAGCTCCATTCAGCACTAAGCACAGATTTCTGAGACACAGACGGCATTCTTGAAGATCTCTGATGGCCCTGACTGACAGGTGAGTCCATGGGCACTCATTCATTCTTGGACACAGATACTCTCACAAATGATTTTGTTTTGGACTTGAAAGGAAAACCTGTGAGAGCAAAGTAAATGACTGGTAAAGGGCAGGAACTTGAGGAGCCCGAGGCCATTTGGACTTTGGCCTTACAATTCTACCAACTGATGTTTTCTACTGAAGCCACGGAGGATTCCTCTTCAGGACTTACCACAGGCTCCTGCTGGGGAGATGGACCTTCTGGAAGTCACTCTCACTCTGCCTGAACTGACTGCTGCACTTAGTGGTCTTAAACCTGATGGCTTACTGCTGGAGTTTTTCAGAGTATTTTGGACTCACCTTGGTGCCGATTCACTGGGCGTATTTCATGAAAGCCTATAAGTTAATGAACTCCCACTCTCATGTTGAAGAGCAGTGGTCACTGTAATTCGTAAAAACTGAGACATCACAGAAATTAAGAACTGGCGTCCAACCCAATCCAAGGCCTTGGCAATTCATTTGAAACACTTTATGGGGTTCTTTGTGAAACTGGCACAGACTTACTGTGTGTCTAGCCCTGCCATTTCTGATGTTTTTTTAAGTTTCTGATGTGGCAAACGCTTCTACAATATTTCGGCTCAAGACAAGGTTTACATTTGCTGAACCAGAAAGGGCCCTTTAACATGGTGGCCCACAAGTACCATTTAGGTGTGCTGAAGGCTTTTGGCTTTGGGGCTTTTGTTGTCCAGCATATCAGAATGTTTTTAGTGTTTTAAAAATGATTGGGACATTGACAGCGCCATTTGAGGTCACCTGTGGAATATGTCAGGGATGCTCTCTTTCTGAGACACTTGCTAGCCAACGAGTCCTATACCAACTGCAACTCCATCTTCAAGGCCTCACTATTACCCAGGGGTCTCATGTATAAAGCGTTTGTAAGCCATTTCATATGCAAAAGACAGGATTTATAAAAGCTGAACCTGGCGTGAAAATTGGTTTGAAGTTTCAATCATCCAGATGAACAGAATATCTCATTTCTTTGTGCATTTTGATGAAAAGCTAATGTCCATCCATCTGTTGTCTAAATTGGTCGTTCTAAACTGTAACATAACAGGCATCGTGTGAGTTCTGGGCGGTGGTCTCTGTAATGTTGGCTCCAGTTCAGCACACAACTCCAAGAGGACGGCTCTGGGACGTCTAAATCTGCTGATAAGTCAGTCGTGATCAGGGAAAAAAGTCACAAATACCATTAATGATATTTAAATGACAAAATGCTTTGTTTTTAAGTTTGTCTACATATTTTAATTGTGATAAAATAAGAACCTTTCTGTTTTAAGAAGTTAGAAAATGTACACAACAATTAGTGCGACTGAGTTAACTGATTAGAAAGTTGGAGCGTTTTCTGTTATTTATTTGCTTTATTAAAAAAGACAAACATCACTTCATTTGAAATATTCTGTCACAGTGGTATATGTGATTTGTGATGGAGATTCTCTCAGACCATAAGGCCACTGTTTGTACTGGCAGCCATAAGACACAGCCACACAGTCTACTGTTACAATCACTCATACTGACTACTGATGATCTTTACTATCGACAGGAGTGTCTTTCAGGCGTATAAAAGAGGAAATTCTGTAGACAACGTATTCAAGTTGACGTCATCAGTAAACTAACCTGTCATTGAAACTGCACACCGTATCTCTCTACCTGTTTAAAAGATTGGCACCTGTGAGTTGCTTTAGGCAGGGCAGATTATAACATTCAGGGCAGGGGACAGCTGGAGTGTATCCCAGCAAGCAGCAGGCACAGGCAGGAACAACCCCTGGACAGTGTGCCAGTCCATCAGAGGGTGAACACACACACACACACACTCACATACACAAACACACACATCAGTGAATGATTTATCATCACCAGTTCACCTCACCTGCATGTGTCTGAACTGTGGGAGCAAACCAAGACAGGGAGCACCGGGACGTAACCACCAGACCCCTTACTATGAGTCAGCACGTTAGCACTGTGTCTCTGTGTGCCTTTCTTTGTATAAGATATTTACATTAACTGTAGAATTAAAAAATAAAGGAAAAAATATCATTTATTTGAAACTTGGACACTTAGATGGGGCAGACGCCCTGACTGCTCCTTAAACTCTGCCACATGGCAGTAACACCTCAAGTTCACTCACTGAAGTTTCGTTTTTGGTGTTCTGCCCAAAGTTTGAATGTAAAGACGTCACTCAGGAAGAGGGCCTGATTTATATGGTGATTAGGTCATGAATATTCAAATGAGGCCTTGTTTTAAGTCAGGTGTGGTTACTGGTGGGAGGAGACGAGGAGCTGCTGAAAGTGTGGAGTTTTATGTTCATTTGAGATTTGCAGATGAACTTTATGTGCCATGTGGTGTAAATAGAGTTTGATAAATCTGATTTTTTTATGCAAATGCCATTTCCGTGTTTTGAACATTAGAAAAGTCTGAGTTTAGAAACTAAGCAAAGTTTTACACATGAGGCCCCCTGTACGTAATCTGTGCCTTAAGGTGGTCGCCTATGCGGATGAGCTGACTGTTTTTACGATGTTCAGGGCAGGTTTGAGAAGTTTCCTCCACAAAAGTGAACTGAAATAAAGCAGAGCTGTTCTGATCAGTGAGTGGGGGTCTACTGACATGGACATGTTTAGTTAAATGTGGGGAGTTGGACAAGTGCTGTGATCTGTTCAGGGGATGAGCTGACTGCTATTAAGAATCTGGGGGCAGCAGGTCAGTAGGAGTCTCCATTGAGGCCTTTGTAGTGGATGTGGCAGAAAGAGTTGGCTGTAAGAATGTATGATCTGCCTCACAAATGAATAAAACAGTTGTGGTTGTCTTGAATGATGAAGATGTGGTTCTTGTCCTGGTACAGGGTGGGCTGTTAATAAGCTGCTCGCTAGTCACAGTGTTATTTCAGTTGACTCTGCTAAAAAAGAGGCGCTACGTTTGAAGAACATCATCAGCAAAGTGAACCACTCCTTCAAATGACAAACACAATGATAACTGACTGATTAGTACCACAGCATTAAAGTGGGCTGAGTGTCAGTGTGCTATGAGGGGCTGTAGTACAGTGGAAACAAACAAAGCAGTCTGGCCTTGACGCTCTTAAAGTCTGAAGTAATACAAGAAGCGGAACATCAAAGTCCATAAAAAGACAGGAGGGATAGTGAAAAGGAGCAAAGTCCTCAGATGAAGCTCATGATTTACTGATGAGCCCACCATCTGATCCTCACCTGTAGTCATGAGCTCTGAGTAGTGAATGAATGAAGAAGACTAGGAGGACAAGAGGCTGAGACCAGGGTCCTGCACTGGACAACTAAACTCCATCTCATGAAGAAGGTGAGGACTTTAGGAATACAAAAGGAACTCTGAACAGAACCACCACAGGAGGTAGATGAGGTGTTCTGGGCATGTGGTGAGTGAAACAAGAAGAAAAAAAGAATTCAACTCAACAATCAATACATCATTGTGAAATATCAAACCCCCAGCATTCTGGCCATCCATTTTTTCCCAGTCTGTCTGCTGATGGTGCAAATGAACTGGAGATTCATTAAATTTTCTGGGATTCTTCAAATGGTGAACAGTCCTACACACTCTTGTAATCACACTTCAGATTTAATTCTCAGCCACAATGGTCACATTAACACAATATAATGCTTCTGCTCCATTAATGTTTCAAATCATTGTTTGATTACTAACTAATGCAGTTTGAAATTGAGACTTTTCATCCATCTTTTTTAATCTGCTGAGATACACCAGTGGTATCAGCTCATCGTCTGCACGAGGGGGCTTTAATGACTCTAAGAGTCTGAAACAGAAACAACAGCGTAAGGTCAGGGTGGTTCAGACGTGTTGTAAAGGATCATTGAGAATAGGATGACCTAATTATCACATAATTACTGGTTGACCTCACTTCCTGCTGAGTGGGGTGGGGCTTATTAAAAGATCCTATGACAGTGGAGGTCAGTGCCCTCAGTGACTCTCATTTACATAAAGTGCCTTCACAGATCAAACTGAACTCGTCAAAGTCGCATCACTCACCGAACATCACTGCAGCATCTGAGCCCCTCTGTCAGTCTCCTGATACACTGTGGGGTCAGAGTTGTCTGTGACAGGTTAAGTTCCTTAAGTTCTCCACAGCAGCTGATGACAGATGCCAATGCAGCACAGTCCACAGCAGATAAAGTTGTGTTTCTAAAGTCCATCTTTAAATCGTTCCCAATGACATCTCTAATTAACTCCTTATTCTGAGTTTCACAGAGCCAATGACAAACTCGCACAGCTTCACTTTTATCTCCACCTTGTAGCGTCCTTTTAGTTTTCTGCTTCACCCACTCTTGTATTTGCTTTACAGTGTTTCCCTCAAACTCCCCCAGGATTCTCTCTACTGTCTTAAGCACAGAACACCAAGCCAGTCCTGCCATGAATCGAGTAACAATTTCAAATCGGCCATCTTTACACGAGTCCCAGTTCTTCAGGATTTCTTCAATGTCCCCTGATGGCTCAAGGTAGAAGGAGCAGACAGCCATGAACTCTTGCAGGTTGAACTGGTAGAACGTGTATGTTGCATGCTCCACAGTGCTTTGCCTCTGCAGTAACCCAGAGAAGAATGGAGAGGACAAGACTGTCTGGAGACCAAAGGTGGACATCTCTTGCTTCTCATTAAACACATGAATCCTGTTTTCCAGCCCATAATAGGCCATTTTTCCCAGTTTGACCAGAATCATTCTCTGGTTTTTGACTTCTTGTTTGTGATTGGTCATGATGTTGTGAAGGAAGATCACAAAGATCTCTGTGACAGTTCTGGGGGCAACTCCTCGCTCTTCTTCAGGTGTCATGAAGTGGGTTCTTAGCACAGAGCAGATCATCCAGCAGTACGAGGGGTTGAAGCACATGGAGTACAGGATGGTGTTCTCCTTGACATACTGAAAAACCTTGATGCCCATATCAGCATCATCAAAGAACTTCTTACAGTACATCAGCCTTTGTTCAGGGAAGAACCCCAGGATCTCTACAAATCGATCAGTTTTCTTTATGTCCACAGCCTCCAAGGCTCTTGGTCTGCTTGTTATCAGGACTGAACAGCCCTTCAGTAATATCTGACTGACCAGACTGGTGACCAGGATGTGGACAGGCACCTCAACGTCTGGGTCTGAGCAGAGCTGACTCTGGGTGAAGTCCAGTTTGTGTTTGTACTCATCCAGACCATCGAATATAAACAGAAGAGTTTCAGGATTCTTCAGAACGTTTTTCAGTGGATCATCACTGAGATATTTATAGTGCCTTTCAATCAGTTTAGTTAGTGACATTTGTGTCTCATTCTCATTGTCTAGAAGGTTAAGTTCTCTGAATTTAAATAGGAACACAAATGCAAACCTCTGGTACTGAGTGCCTCTGGCCCAGTCATACATGATCTTCTGAACCATGGTGGTCTTCCCTATTCCGGCCATCCCGCTGACCACTATGATATTGACTGGATTTACACTTACAGGACTTTTCCTAAACAGCTGCTCAATCCAGATTCGCTCACATTTCTCTGCTGCTCCTTTCTCCATGAGCTCTTCATGGATCCTCCCAGTTTTCATAAGTTCATGTTCAGTCTCCTTATGGTTTCTTGTGTCCTGTTTAATGACCACCAACTCTGTGTATCGAGTCTCAAAGCCCACAGCTGTGGTGTGTGGATCTCCAGGAGAAGCCTGAGCCCCCAGAGTTCTTGTGGAATCAGACACAGCTTGTCTGTGTGTCTCATGGAGGTCTAGAAGTCAAAATGAGAAGAAATGAGGAGACCTGATGAGCACAGGATGGGAGGAACTGCTGAGCAGACGTATAAAAGAAAGGAGTTACCTTTAATATGAGGGCCGGAGACAGGTGGCTCATTTCTGGTGTCAATCTCCTTTAAGAGTTTCTTTCCTGTGATAAAAGAAATAAAGACAGACGGGTCAATCACAGCAGTGAGGGGGGCTATCCTGGATGAAGCTTTACTTCCTTTAAAATGTGAAGGTTTGAACTTTATAAAACTGGGCTCTATAATTGTAAATGCGTATACATTTGATGCATTGGTGACATTTATGAAATGGGACAAGTGGGCAACACCAGGGACACATATCCAGTTTGTCTGGGAACCATTAGTCCTTCACATGAAGGAGACATCAGAAATGAGAAAATCCACAGAGTAGAATAGCAGTCATATTGAGGGCAATGCCAAAGTAAAGAGTCTAGAGTAGGACACAGAGAGGACGAATTAGAACATCAGAGCACTGGACATGAGAACAATGTAGATGAAAACAAAACAATTCAACTTCCAACATATAATTCTTCACATTTATGTACATTAAGCTTCGTTGTCTACAAATCCCCCCACTCCTGTGTTCTTTCCAGGTACTTCTCTAACGATTCATCTGAATCTTTATTATCTGTCCTTCCATCTAGTATGGAATCATTTGTTAAACCTAAACTGTTTACTTATGATATTCTTATCAGATTGTTTATGTAGTGTATATTATAAAGAACTCCAACCCCAGCACTGACCCCTGAGGCACACCATTTTTAGCATCACCTCATTCAGAAGAAATCTACTGTCACAGGTGGCTGGGGGGGGGTTGACCCGGCCGGGACGCCACAGATACCGGAAGTCCCTCCCTGAGACAGACCTCCCTCAGACCACGTGGAGGCCACCGCCCTGGTGGCTATGGGGACCACGGGTACAGAGCTTGGGAGCCCTGAAGTGCTGGGTGGAAGAGGATCAGGGACACCCCGGAAGATTGTCGGGAGGTACCTGGAGCACATCCAGGTGATTATAAAAGGGGCCACCTCCCTCCATTCAGGGGCTGGAGTCGGGAGAGAAGGAAGGACAAGGTCTTGGAGGAGGCAAGGAGGCGGCCTGAAAGAAGAAGAGGCATTGTGTAAGGGCCTGGACTTTTGGGGACTTTGGGGTCAGAGTGCACTTATTGTAAATATGGATTATTGTAATAAACGTGTGTTGGGTGAGTTGAACGTGTCCGCCTGTCTGTGTCCGGGTCATCTTCCACAATGGCGCTTGAACAGGAACGATCTACCTGTTCCAACAAAGCTGCCTCATGTATCATATTGGTGGAAAGCGTTATGAAAAACACAGTCGTGGCTGTGATACCTGATCCACCTTACGCGGTGATATTAGGGCGGGACTGGTCTAATAATAAAAACAGTATTGCTCCTTTATTAAAAGAGGGCTTGGTTATGGATGGAAAAAAAGCTAGTCCGACTGCCTCCAAGCCGTGTATTAGTTCCCTTAATCCCAATACAGTCAATTTGTCAAACAGAGATGAAGGTCCCTCAGGCTCTACGAGAGGCACACCACCTTCCAAAGGACCTGACAGACTGAAACTCTGACCCTTGAAATCGCTCAAGACCCTATTATTGAATTAGCTTCACAATTTAAATTTACATCCTCTTCTTTTAAAAGGGAACAATTGAACAATGATTCCTTGAAATTCGCAGGAAATGCAGTAGTTTCAGTAAACTGACATATATCCGTCAATCCTCCACCACGAATGCCCTACTTTGTAATAAAAAATTATTTGTTATATCGCGTGGCTGAACATTGTTGCTAATACCTTGCATTTATCGCAATCAAGTGTGTGAATTAGCACATGCTCATTTACTCAGAGCCCATTTGGGGACTGAAAAAACATTGGAACAAATTAAGTTCAGATTTTATTGGCCTGGAATAAATGAGGAGGTCCGACGTTTCTGTACTTCTTGTCCAGATTGTCAGATTCATCAGATTCCTAGGAGGAAGGGTCGTGGTTGATCTTGTAGGACCCTTAGAACCCTCATTACGTGGTCATAAATATAGTCATGGTAGATTATGCCACGTGATTTCCTGAAGCTGTTCCCTTGCGCTCAGCAACCTTCAAAATAATCACACGGGAACTTGTAGGGATATTCGCTCGTGTTGGGATTCCCAAAGAGGTTTTAGCTGACCAAGGAACTCTTTTCACTTCGGAGACGTTCAGAGAGGTTGCTAGGCTACTGCAAATTAAACATCTGAAAACATCAGTCTACCACCCGCAAACTGATGGGCTGGTAGAACGGTTTAATCAAACACTTAAACAGATGTTATGCAAGGTAGTTAGAGAGGATGGAAGAAACTGGGATCAGTTACTCCCCCTCGTGCTCTTTGCCTATCGGGAAGTTCCTCAGACCTCGACAGGCTTTTCTCCTTTTGAACTCCTTTATGGAAGACAACCCAGAGGTCTATTGGATATGCTAAATGAAGGTTCGGAAGAGGAGGGCCTCCCATCCTCTAATATTTTGGAATATATCGCACAGTTACGCGTTAGATTAAATAAAATTAGGCCCATACTCAAAGAACATGTAGAAAGAGCTCAGGCAGTGCAGGCGCAATATTATAATCGAAACACCACCCTCCAGGAATTCCACCCAGGGGATTGTGTAATGGTGCTCGTTCTTACTTCCCATTCCAAATTACTGGCACATTTGCAAGGGCCATATGAAATTAAGGAACGAAAAGGGCTTGTCAATTATTTAGATAAACAACCTAATCGTCGACCGAGCGAGCGTGTTTATCATATCAATTTGCTGAAACCGTGGAAGGTAGAGAGGCGGAGCCTCCCTCTGGTCAGCCACGCTCCCTTTTCATAGAACATTAACCCCTTAATTTCAGATCTAATTTGTCATGGAGACAAAGACAAGAGCTAGAAACTGCTATCTTGTCCATTGCAGAAGTAATAAGCGAGCAACCAGGTTGCACTACGTTGATTGAACATGCTATATTAACTGACCCAGGGGTAATTGTCCAAGAACGCCCATACAGACTTCCCGAAGCAAAGAAAGCAGAAGTAGAATTGGAAATTAGATGGATGCTGGACATGGGCATTATTGAAGAAAGTTATAGTCCATGGTCTAGTCCAATCGTCCTAGTTCCTAAACTTGATGGCTCGTGGAGGTTCTATAATGACTTCCAACAACTCAATCAGGTTTCCAAATTTGATGCTTATCCCATGCCTCGAGTGGATGATCTCCTCAAGAGGCTGGGGAATGCACAATTTCTAATTACACTTGATATGACAAAAGAGTACTGGCAAATTCCCTTAATGTCCTCCGTTAAAGAAAAAAAACACCTTTAGTACACCTAGTGGACACTGGCAATACAGGGTCTTTCCCTTTGGTTTGCGCAGGGCACCAGTGACTTTTCAACGTCTGGTGGATACACTGTTACAGCCCCACAATTCCTACAGTGCCACCTACCTGGATAACGTTGTTATCTATTCTGGCACATGGAAGGATGATGTACAGCAGGTTTTGGCTGTTCTTGCCACACTAGCTCAAGCTGGGCTGCGAATCAACCCAAAGAAATGTTTCTTTGGGTTGAATGAGGCCAAATATTTAGGCTATCTAGTGGGTGGCGGTTCAGTTCAACCTTAGTGTTCTAAAATTGATGCCATTACTAAATGACCCTGTCCAATTACTAAGAGGCAAGTGCAAGCTTTCTTGGGACTAGCGAGCTACTATCGTCGCTTTGTTCCTCGCTTTTCTGAGAGGGCTACGCCTCTCATGAATTTGACAAAGAAAAGGGATCCTCTTAAAGTAGTGTGGGATGATACTACTGAAGCCGCATTTTGTGACTTGAAATTGGCCCTGACATCCGCACCTACAGTATCTTGAAATCCCCTAACTTTTTTTATCCTTCTATTCTCCAGACTGATGCATCAGACACAGGACTGGGTGCTGTGTTGAGCCAATGCATCGACGGTGCTGAACACCCCGTGATGTACCTCAGCCGGAAACTGTTGGATAGGGAGACTCAGTATGCAGCGATGGAACGAGAGTCTTTGGCTATTAAGTGGGCTGTGACACAACTTTGTTACTACCTGTTGGGATGGGAATTTACTCTGGTGACGGACCATGCCGCTTTGCAATGAATGGCTCTGAATTGGGAGTCCAATCCTCGTGTCACTAGGTGGTTTTTGGAATTGCAACCTTTCAGGTTCAGAGTCACTTATCGTCAAGGTTCTCTTCAAGCCAACACCAATGCCCTCACCCAGATCTACGACCTCTCGGTTCTGGCTGCCCGACCCGATGGATCTCGGGTGTGGGGGGGGGGGGTCGCGGGGTCATGTCACACACGTGCGCTTAGGAGGCAGTCATCAAATCCAGAAGTGAGCAATTTATTATCAGACGGGGGGTTGAATTGCGGTACTGATGCCTCTCTCTCTGCCTTTCTAGAACCAAAGAAGAAAAATAATAATCCTCACGCACCATCAATAATTCTCACCATTGAAAATGGCTCCACAATAATATCCTCTTCAACCATGACATCATTTCCGACTCCCGCAGATGACGTCACTTCCGGCTCATACAAATGATGCCACTTCCAGTCCTTTGCCGTTGACGTCACTTCCGTCCAATCCAAATGACGTCACATCCATCCAGTCCGAATGACGTCACATCCGGTCCCTAGCCGATGATATCACTTCCGTCCAGTCCGGATGACGTCACATCTGATTACATCTAAATTCCTGCAAAATCATTTCCTCTAGCCAGTTTCTACTGTACTGATTTTCTAATCATTTTTGACCAATTATTGCATTCTAGCCATATACGGGGCAATTCCCCAACACTTTATAACTGTTTTGTGGACTTTATTTCATCACAACACGTAACAGGCAACTTCGCCAAGCACACTCCTAAACACCCAGCTGCTTTTGCTCCTCTGCAGGTGAAAAAAAGCAAAAACCCCTTCTAAAGAGAAAAAAGCTTTAAAAATTCCAGCACAATTCCTTAGCGGCAACCAAAACCCAAGTATATAAGAGCAAAATGTATTTTTAATTAACTCTCACACTACAGAAAACCCCAAAACACTCATCAACTCCCATCTGCTTCTATCTCGATTGCTAAGAAGACGTCAGCACCTCAGTATGTTAGTGTGCCTCCTCTCAGCATGTCAGACTACAGTGAGGCATACTTGTATAACTTAGAAACAGGGGCTATAAAAGCTCTCTTAAACTCCATACATACTTAGTTCTTGATGCATTCAATTTAAACCGATTCTTATCTCTTATCATTGAAAACACAGCCAATGAAGTAATATCCAACAGCAGCATTTCTACAAAATCTACACTTACATATTGGAGAGCTTTTTACACTTTCTACTTCTAATTCTCAAAACCTCCAAGTAGTTCTTATGGAGAAGCAGAACAAGCTGAGGGACATTTTCCAGTAGCCAGCTGTTTTAGCACAGAAAAGGAATGCAAGAATAGTTCTGCTCTCTCATCATACACCTCCTACAGTGACACACGTCACCTCCTCCATGACAGGTATTTACTGCTAAAATACTGACAGAATCTCTTTGCGTCCTTCTTGCCATTTTTTTGTGATGTTTCTTTCCAATGTCCTTTTAAACTTTCTGTTATCCTGTCTGTCACACACGTGCACATAGCGGACAGATGAAGTGCTCTAGTGACTGTAATTCTACTGTCACCCCAGTGGTTGGCACTGTGTCTTAATGTCTTTCTGTCTTCCTCCCTCTGCAGACCAGATGATTGATGACTAGAACATCTCTGGTGTCACTTCCATCCGTCCACCTGGACCTTTTTCTTTCTGCCAGGAGGACTGAAAACTGGAAGGTCCGCCATCTTTGCCTTTATACAATTATTTGCTTGTTTTTTCTATATTAGATGCAATCCAATTACATGGGGTTACCATGGAGATACCCAACTCTTTATCGTTGTCCTTTGATTCTCTTACATGTCACAAAAGTCAAGAATTGTCTGGCAATGAGGTTGAGGCCTTGAGAACTCAAACCATAGAAATCTCCAACAATCTGTGATAAATAACGAAAGGGATGACCTTCTTACCAGTCAGAGGTAAGGACCTGACAACGAGTCTGTAAATGCCTGGACAAATGAGCCTGTGATTATCTGTCTGTTAAAGAAAATTACAAATGAGTCTGAAGGCATCAGAGGGCACATTGAGCTTAGGACTTAATGGTATCAGGGTGCTAATCATGGGTCTCACCAGTAATGCAAATAGAACTTTATAATGAATAAAGCAGGTGGTCTACCGTGTTCTAATGTGTATCGTGTTCCCCTCTCTACTTTACCTTATTGTGTGTTTGGACAGTTAGAATTTTACTGTGAACTGAACTCCATCGACTTACTCTCTTCTGTTACCTCCTCCATTAATGTTATGAGGTTTGGTGATTGGAGTCTCTCAAGTTGCTCAGTCAGCGCCTCCCACAGGCTGATCAGCACCACTCGGTCCTTCTTCATTACTTCACCGATGAAGGAGTCCACACCCTCTGTCCCCTCAGACTCTTCTTTGACTTTGACAATCTGAAAAACAACCAAGATGTTATGTTTAAGATGGGCTCATCTCTCTGGCTTACATGTAATTTCCTTTATTATGTCCTTTTTGATCATCTTTGGTCCTTTGATTTGTACTATTTATGCTATTGTGTTGTTTGTTTTTTATTTATATAATTATGCATTTTTATCAGTTTTGTTTATTGTTTGATTTTTATGTCTGGATGCTTGTTCTGCCAAGTCCCTTATATTCTGAAGATGATCTCACAAGAAATGGGGCCACCTGTCAATCTCTGTTGAGGGGACTGCACTTCCAGTATGCTTTTATAACGCTGGGAGCATTAGAACATTAAAATAAAGAAAGATTTAGGCGAGAAGAGGACATTCAGCTCAATAAAGCTCGCCAGTCCTATCCACTTAAATCCCCAAAAACAACATTAAATTGAATTTTGAAGGCCCCTAAAGTCCTACAGTGGTCACTTATTCTGTGTGTCTGTGGTTCTCAGTGTGAACATAAACTTCCTTATGATGGCACAAAATTTCCCCTTAACAAGTTTCCAACTGTGCCCCTGAGTTCTTGTTGAACTCATTTTAAAGTCACAGTCTCAATCCACTGGACTAAATCCCTACATAATTTTAAACACATCAATCATGTCTCCTGTTCAACTTCATTTGCTGAAACTGAAAACGCTCAGCTCTTTTAATCTTTCCTCATAATTCAACCCCTGTAGCCCTTTAATTAGCTGAGTCACTTTTCGCTGGAGCTTTTCTAGTGTTTTATGTTCTTTTTTTTAGCCTGGAGACTCAAACTGCACCCAGGACTCCAGAAAAGGCCTCACCAGTGTGTTATAAAGGTTGAGCAGAACCTCCTGAGACTTGTACTCCACACATCAAGGCGCTATATAACCTGACATTCTGATAGCCTTCTCAATGGCTTCAGAACACTGTCTTCAAGTT
>NC_041397.2:321737611-321785111 GCF_900747795.2 Erpetoichthys calabaricus
ATATGTATGCTTACACAGTATTAAAAGACACTCAACAAGTACACAGTATTAAAAGACAGTCAACAATTAACGTCATTTACCTTTGTTCCCGCGTTTGACTTGTGCTGTAAATCTCTTCCTCGTTTTCAGTTCACGTGATTACGTAGGAGGCGTAATACGTGATGACGCGATACGTGACTCCGCCTCCTCCATTAGAGTATATGAACAAAAAACAGGTTCCAGTTATGACCATTACACGTAGAATTTCGAAATGAAACCTGCCTAACTTTTGTAAGTAAGCTGTAAGGAATGAGCCTGCCAAATTTCAGACTTCTACCTACACGGGAAGTTGGAGAATTAGTGATGAATGAGTCAGTCAAACAGGTTCCAGTTATGACCATTACGCGTAGAATTTTGAAATAAAAACTGCCTAACTTTTGTAAGTAAGCTGTAAGGAATGAGCCTGCCAAATTTCAGACTTCTACCTACACGGGAAGTTGGAGAATTAGTGATGAGTCAGTCAGTCAGTCAGTCAGTGAGTCAGTGAGGGCTTTGCCTTTTATTAGTATAGATTATAATGTATTATATATTAGTTATTCTTCCTTTGCTGCTTCTTTTTCAGCTCTTTATTAACCCACTGCAGAGTTATTTTAAATTTCCTACGTATTCCAATTTAGGTGTGTACTTGTCCTGCATTACACGCAAAATGTTTTTAAACCTGTACTAATACTCCTCGACTCTCTCCACACTTTAAAGCTTATCCCAGTTTATCCTTTTCAAACTTAATATTTCTAGCATTAAGACAAGCTGTTTTTAATGTATTACTCATCTTATTTTTACATTTAAACATTAGGTTAGAATTTACTTTACTATACATTTTTATTTCTACACTGTTGTTTGTTCCTCCATGTTCAGTTCTAAACCTGGCCTGTCCTAAACTGTCAAGCCATTCCCTAGTTTAAATAATCCTCGACTGACCTCCTCATGTGCCTCCTCAATACGTTGGTGCCTCTCCTGTTCAGATGTAACCCATCATGGCAGAACAGCTCCAATTTGTTCCAAAAGGAGTCCCAATGCCCCATAAACCTATACCCTTCTACCCTACAACTAAATGTGAGCCATGCGCTAAGCCTTCTGCTCTCCTCAGTCTTACCTGGACTGGCACGAGGCACAAGCAGAACTTTGGAAAAGACTACCTTGTCAGTTCTGCTCCTCAGCCTGGCACCTAACTGTTTAAATTTGGATTGCAGAGCTGACAGATTACTCTTATGTATGACATTTGTTCCATCACGGACAATGACAACTGGATACACCAACACTCCTGCCAAGAGCCTATCAACCCTTCCAAGGAGGTCTCCCATCTGTGCATGTGGAAACCTGCTCTTCAATTTCCTAATGATGCCATCTTCTATCATTACAACCTCATTTTTTGGTGATTGGTTTTGAGGTGGCCCATTGAGCACCTCATGCCTGCCCAACACCTCAGAGTTTTCAAAGACAGCAGTTTGACAATTCCAATTATGGAGTTGATGCCCCTAGACAGTGTGCACCCCTCGCCTTGCACTTACATTTAAATGTGACCCACCTGATTGGTCTGGAGTCTCCACCAGCACCACCTCGCTGAAGGACACCTGGGCCAGATCTGCCAGTTCTCTACTACAACGCAGGCCAGCCAACTCCTAATTCAGTTCAGTGACCCTGAGCTTGCAGCGCTGGATCAGCAGGCATCTTCTAAAACTGGAGTGTCATGTGACTAATAATGGCCGTAACAACCATACAAACATGGCCGTAGCCCTTAGGAGGTGTCAGAATGATGTCAGAAAATTCAAGATTAGAGATTTGAGATCTTTATTGTCACAAACATTGTGAGAGGCAGAGTGAAATTGTTGTGCCACAGATGCTGTGATGTATAAATAAATACAGTAAATAAATAAGAGTAGCAGAAGATAAATAAATAAACAGCACAAGATAATTTTAAGACAATTAAAGATAAAGATAAAAAAGATGCAAAGATAAATAACAAATCAATGTTAAAATTTTAAACCAGGGCAACATACATTTACTCATTAATTCAAACTTCACTTGTAAGTTGAAAAAGTGAATCCTTATTTTCCTCCACTAAATGCTGAACTCGTGGCAAATTCTGATACCTGAATCTCGGGGGATCTCTGGGACTCTCATATTTATGGGCATTGACATGGATTGTGACCAAGCAGGACAAGAAGTGGTAGAGATCGTCTTTCTTTCCCTAAATTACTTAAAGTTCAGAGTCTGCTTAACACGTGCAGAGAACATGCAGCAAACTCCTCAAACTCAGATGGTTGACGTTAGTTGTGACTGTAGAACAAGAAAATGGAGGAACCTCTATCCACATGTCCGCCATTCTCTGTGTGGGGATCAAGTGTGATCTTGTTTGTATTTGAAACCACTTTTATCCTGTAGGTTTTCTCTGGATGTTGTTTGCTAATCTTCAGTGCTGTTTTGATGGTTCAAACGTAATGAATGAGGCAAACAAAATCATACAAGATGTTGTGGCAGATGGCCGGGGCCCTTGTGATGGAATAACCGGGGAAAAAGGGCATATTCAGGGCAATACCTCCCCTGGAACACTAGAGTGTAATCCCCCTGGCTCACAGCAGGGCCACAGGTTTGGAGCACAGAAGCTCAACTTTTCTGGGGCCTGTGGCCACCGCCGAGGGGGCACATGTACAGTTGCTGAGACCTGGGTTGCAGCACTTCCTCCACCCCCAGAAGAAGGTCTGGCAGCACTGAGCACTTCCGGGTGACCTATGAATGTGGCCGCCTCACTCCATTTGAGGAGCCAGAGGAGGAAGACGAAGTTTGTTGGGAGACGTAAAAATGTAAACGCTGACAATACAGGGAGAGAGGCGTAATTAATACTGAATACTTTTTAGACTGAATACTTTTGAGCTTCTGTCTCCTAAACCTACTATCCATCTCTAAAAAATCATGTACAGTCAGCTCTCCGTATCCACAGATTCAATCAGTCTCTCTGCAGCACTCATTTTTTCAGCATTGTTCACCTTGCGTCTCATTTGTTTGATTTCTGTGCTGTGTGTGTGGCTGGTTAGTTTAATATTTGTAGAAGGAAAATTTTTTATATTAGCATGAAGATAGCAAATTAACATTAAGAGTCATAAAAAGTAATTAAAAGCTTCTAAAACATTAGATTAAGCATAAATTAGAATGTTGAGAAAATAAGATAGGTCAAGTGAATAGTTAACTAAAAATCAGTCATTTTGCATTATTTTTTAAGCTTACAGCAGAATTGCTAGTGTGGGAAAAGAACAGATAAAGAAAATAAGATTGAGAACACCTGTGTCAGAGATACGAAGCTAAAAGAACGATACCACAGAGAAAAGATGGGTCTGGAAGGCATGTAAAGAAACCAGCTGGACTGATGAATCAGCAGAAAGGCAACAAAAGGCCTTTGCTGTAAGCGAGGTCACTCTGATGCGATGTATGAAAAGGAATATTAGTAAAGTTAGACATTAGCAATAAATTTAGTAGAATATATTAGAAATTAATTTTAGCATAGAGATTAAGGCAAACCAAACATGCCAAGCAGATAATTAAAATAAAGGCACGTGTCATAGTTCAATTTTAATTAAAGCCTAAGCTTCAGGCCACTATTATGAAAAAGTATGGAAAGCTTAAAGGAAACCCATATATGGAATTGAAACCTTGGCCAGTTAGAAAAAATGGGAACAGCATAGAAAAATAAAATACCAGGAGGGGACCAGTAATAGGAAAGTAAGGAGATAATAAGGGTTCCCATGGGAACTCAAGGTTCGGCCGGACAGGAGTAGAGGGGAGTCAGAGAAGATGAGCAAAAGAGCTTTTTTGAGCGAGGTCAGAGAAGATAGGAAATGACGTCAGAAAAGTTCAAAGATGGTAAGAGGAAGCCATCTACCCAGCCTTAGACCAATCAAAATAAGCCACACAGAAACCTAGAGAAAACAATGGACAGTAAAGCCAGGTGCAAAATAAGCTAATTGAGTAAGGACAAAGTGATAAGAAAATGATATATAGTTTTGGATTTGGAACTGTTCGCGGCTCAGCTCAATTTGGCCGTATTGGTTTGAGTCCTTGTTATTTTTATTATTATTATTATGCTTATTTTATTGCAATAAAACTGTAAACTCTGTTTGCCTATCCCAAGTCTGCTAATAGCCTTTATTTCAGGTTAAAAGCCTTCTGGTGAAGAATTTTTTAGCCACGACATATTCAAGCACTGGGAGGTTTGGTTCTAAATGTTTCCTATTAGTAAGCCTGGCGCACGCGCTCTCTCTGTCTCTCTGTCTCTCTGTCATGCTGGAAGCAGCAACATTGGAGATGTAAAGTGGTTTGCTACATGCCGCTGATTATTATTTTGTTTTCAAATATTTAACTTTTATTAATAAAAGTTCCCTGAAAAAAGTTGTTTTCCCTTATTTTTGAGGAATAGTAAAAACAGACTTTCTGTTTTATGTGAAATGGAAATGAATTTTCAGGTCACAATTTAATTTGAACTTGTTATACCATTTCTGTGAACTATGGTCTCTATATCATATATATATATATATATATATATATATATATATATATATATATATATATATATATATATATATATATATATATATATATATATTCCTAACACACTGCTTACTTCAATGTTCTTTAAAACATTTTATGAAATGTGCTATTATTTCAGCAAATTGTATTTTTATGAAAATGCATTTAAGTTCAACAAAGACTGTGTTGCAGTTTCGTACACATTTCAGCACAGGAGCATTAAAAGGTCAACTGGTTACAAGTTTCACTCTCGAATGAGCCAATGTTACATTCTGTGTGACAGAATAATGGAACATCAAGGGTAATATAGTCATTAAAGTGTTAATATACAGGTAGAGTTTACCCATGAAGTGTTGTGTGAGTAAAAGTGTAAAAAGACTCCTGAAATGGTGAAGTAAATGTCCCAGGCAGTTTAAGGAATTGACTGATGTAATACACAGAAATCAGCAGACGTCCTGTAAACACGACTTGATGGTCCTCATGTATATAGAAACTTCACAAGAGAAGGTCAAGGGCAGAAGTTAAGAAATGTTTGAGGAGATCAAGAGTATAGTGACATGAAACTTTTATTATGGATATGTAAGCTGGTTATGCTCTCTGCTGAAAATCATCTCATGTCCTGTAACCAGTCAGAGTAAACCAGAAGTGATGTCTATGCATTCATTCAGCACTGCTATCCAAATTCAGTTATCTATAAGAATGGACGTCTGCCTTTATTCTTTGACCATCTGATGATAACCTCTGCCCAGGGCAATGTCCATTAGTCCATTGCTGTAACAGGATGCTCTAAGCTCCATGACTCTTCATGAAGAGAAATAAAGACGTAATGAACAAGTTTCCTCCTGCCTGGTTCCTGACTCAGAAAGGTCCTAATTGAGAATAAGATTTCTTTCTTTAATAATATGTACAATTTGTTTCTTCCACATCTGAATGGTGCCAGACTGTAGGATTTTGTTCAGTCGGATGTGCACCACAGGCCTTAGGACTCACACTTAAACAACAGCTATAAATACTGTAACTTTAGATGTAATAATGTCTATGCAGCCACTACAGTATATTAGCTTTAGCTAACATTCATTTTTGTTGCCTGCCCATGCTGTATAAAATGCTCAACCTAATATTGCCCTCTTGACTACTATAGGACCATAATTGGGACAAAGTGTAGGAAAATATGTTACATTTCTTATTTGTTTAGATATGGCTGCTTTTTTTTCTTATTTCTTAGCCTTAAGGAATATCTGAAGACCAAGATGGTAACCAGTGAGCCTTTGCAGACCAGCATCTCTTGGTTCATTGAATCAAATGCTGTTAAACTCTACAACTCCAACCATCTCAACAAAAGCTCCTCACTAATGCAATATTGCACAATGCAATATAATGCTAGGGATCTGCACTGGCAATCAGAAGGTTGGCGGTTCGAATCCCATAAATACCAATAAGAACTCTGCTCTGTTGGGCCCTTGAGCAAGGCCCTTAACCTGCAATTGCTGAGCGCTTTGAGTAGTGAGAAAAGCACTATATAAATGCAAAGAATTATAATTATAATTATATTGTCAGACTTAATTGTAGGTTACAACATGCCCTATCAATAGTTGAACATAGGAGCTCTCATCATTTCATGTCCATTGTCAATAGCAAGTATACACAAGACTTTTACCTCTAAAATAGAAAATTGGTTACAGAGAAACAAGCAAAAGTCAAAAAGCAAGCGCAGCAAGCTGAACATCTCTCTGTAACTGTGGATGTGTGGTCTAATAGGAAGATGAGAGGCTATCAGGGATAGCAATGGAGAAAGAAACCCTTGAGCTGAGGTCCAGTCTGCTGTTGTGCAAACGGTTTGAGTGAACACACACAGGTGATCGAATATGTGAACATTTGGAAGGTCTTTGCAATGATTACAGGAAAAAAGAAAACACAAGATTAATTACACTATCACTGATGATTTAAACGCTTACTGTATATATCAGGAGAAGGTATTGACCAAACATGAGACCTGAAGACTTGTGCCACAAAATTACAGAGTTGACACCTGACTTGAGTTTACTTCAAGGACTTGAGGCCTACTTACGACTCGCTTCTTCTTACTTTGGACCTAATTCTTCTTATGTGAGGTTTAAGACTTGAGATTTTCTTGTGCTTGCAAAATTGGGACTTGATCGCACCTCCGACTAAAACTGACACTTTGTGATTTGTCCTCGCTCTTCAATCAGGAAGCTGGGGATTCTGCCCTGTCTTAGCACCACTTTGTCATGTGATCAAGCAGACCACCCTGTCCCCCCAATCCCCCTTTGTTTCACCTCTCTTTTCAGTGCCCACGACCAGACTGCCATCTCCTTCACCTTTCACTAGTCACTGATTGCAGGTTCAGTGGTGCCCAGTGGCTGCCCAGGGGAACAAGTAAGAAAATGTGCGTGTGAAGACTTGATGAGCTGCTTTAAAAGTTGGAGCATTTTTACATTTTCTAATCACTTCATCAAAGATTTTGTTATCACCATTTTGTTTATGACATATTTTTATAACAGTGAATCATATTCAGAAAGAACAGCAATAACAGAATATAATCCCATGTACTACTAGTGAACATCAGACATGTTATAATACCATTTTACAATATCAGGTGGCTGAAGTTGTCTTCATAGACAGCAGATGTCTACTCGAGTGATGTGAAGGTTTCTGCCCTGTTGTGGATGAGGAGATCTGCAGATAACTGGAGTTCTATCTTCTTATACATCACATTTTATTAAGAAGGAACTGAGGAAGAATTAAAATCTCAAGATAAAAATGTTGACTGCATCTGAACATGACAGACTGGGGGTCACTGTGGTCGATAAATGACAGAGTTAGTGACATGTTAAAGATTATAATCTGTAGATAATGCAGCTGTGAGGTTGTTTTAAGGAGGACACGTTTAGTCACTGAAGTGTTTCTGAGCCGTCTGTCACACATTTGTACTTAAGTTGCTTTCACATTTAATGTTGTGGACATGAACGCCATGCCACTTCTCTACTTTGATTTTGAGCTGCTGTGACTGAGATTCACATACAATGAGTGCGACATGGGATAGAGGCAGAAGAAGAAGAAGAAGAAAAATGTTAGCAGTTGCATTCTGGGACAGTAAGGGATGGTGATAAGTAAATAAACAATATAATAACTGCCATACTAAAGAAATAAAAAAGGGCATTATTTAGTGAATTGAATATATAAACACACATTACTGTCATTCATTCCATATAAGGTAATACTTTGTCATCTGGCCCCACCCACATCTGACCCTGCCCCATCCTGTGGTGTATTTCCTTCAGCACACGACTGCAGGGGTTTCCCTGTTTTGCTATCAGAAGTGGCTGTTGAACAAGTAAGAAATATACAGTATATATAAAAAATATAAAAGTTGAAGTAAAAGCTCTCATTATAAATGATGAAGCGTTAAATTTATCCGTAATTGAAGCCACACAGAATGGTTCTGTGTATTCAGACAGTTGAGTTCACAAATTCACTAATATTTTTCAACTACAAATCTTGAAATTTCAAAAATGTGTACTGCGAACTATAATCACAATATCTCTGTGGACACTGGACTGTCGCACACATTAGACTTGAAGAATAAACGAGCCAAGTTTCACATTTCAGTCCAATGGGAACCAAAGTCTTTCATACTGAGAATCGGACAGACAGACAGACAGACAGGCAGGCAGGCAGGCAGACATGCCAATCACAGTTGGTGCTTTTTGCATTTTATGAGAACTCACCTAAACATGAATGCAGCTTCACAATCAAAAGAAAAGAAAGAGCTGAAGTATCATGTGAAAAAAGGACAGAAATGGAGAAGATGACAACTGATAACAAGTGAATTGTCAGGTCGGTGCTTAAAATCCAAAGATGACTCCTCTAGTGACACACACATTGACTACACACGCACACACACACGCACGCACACACACACACACACACACACATCTGTTCTCATTCATCCAATTCAGAGTTGTGAGGGTTGCAGGGCCTATCCCAACAGCACAGGGTGTAATGCAGGAAACTGCCCTGGACAGGACCCACTCACTCACACACACACACACACACACACACACACACACACACACACACACACACACACACACACACACACTGCGGCCAAATTACAGGTAACAATTAACACAATAAGTACCAGAGATTCTTTTAAGTATTTTTCATTTGTTTTACACTGATGTTATCTGTGTGTTACATGTAGAGTGAGGGATACTGAATCAAATTAGAAAAGAAAATTTCTACCAGTTGTGAGCCGGCTGTCCATGTCGCTTGACTTCCACTGCTGCAAGTGAGACCTTCCATGAAGTAACATGGGGACACCAAGAGGGCAGTTAGAATATCCATGATGCATTGTGCCTGTCATAAAGTCACTTCAATGAGAACAGGTGGGTATGAGAAGTAGTGAGCCCAGTGCTGACCTCTACTGGTGAACCCAGTCATCAGCTAAGAGGTTTCAGCAAATCTAAAATGTTCAACCAGCTGTTATGTTATTTAACAAAAATATCCCATTAACCTCTACATATCACAACAGAGTATAAAGATATTAAATTAGTCGCAACTATCCATGTCCTTCCTTGGTTGATGAGACTTTCAGAGCTGCAAACTGTTGTTGCAACAAACCAAAATTAAAATGTCTTGGGTACCTCTAAAACATTTATTTTTTACTTTTACCAACAAATTAAAATTTTGTCCAGGTGCCTCTGCAGATGTGCTGTTGATTCTGAAATTATCAAAGTGAGCAACACACCAAACAGAACTAGAACTGAATCACATGTACTGGTCCCTTATACTGGACCTTTACTGCAGACCAGTTTAGATGGACCCCATAAAGGCTCTCCTACCTCATCATTAGTGAGGATCTCCTTGCTGACCAGGCTCTCCAGGATGTTCGTCATCTTAGCTTTGATCAGATAGGCCAGGCAGGGCCTGAAGTACTCGGTGATCTTCAGGAGATCTTCATGATAGTATCTTTTGAGAACCTTAGGAATGGTCTGTGAGAAAGCTGTAAGAGAGAAGACAGAGACAGAATGACAAAGAGCTGTGGGGACTCAGGGTTACAAGTTAGACCAGCATAAACCTTCATAGTCATAACTAGAATAGTCAAGAAGAAGATAAGCAAGTTACATTTCTGTGTAGCTGAGCATAATTATGAAATCAACAAGCAAATTAAAAGAGCAGACTCAGTTATGGGACTAAGGTGGCAGAAGAGAAGAGTATGAAGACAAAACTGAGCGCCGTTATGAACAACGCTGCACATCCCTTCTCTGACACACCAACACTGAGGACTTTCAGCCAACAAATTATTCAGCAGAAGTGGGTCAAGAAATACGACTGGGGGTCTAACACACCAACAGCAATACACCTGTATAGTGCCTCAAAGGGACTGGGGCTGGCAAGTCAGAAGTTTTCTTTTTTAAATTTTCTTCTATCTGTCTGTCTGTCTGTCTATCAGTTATATAATGCCCTATCTATCTATCTATCTATCTATCTATCTATCTATCTATCTATCTATCTATCTATCTATCTATCTATCTATCTATCTATCTATCTATCTATCTATCTATCTGTCTGTCTGTCTGTCTGTCTGTCTGTCTGTCTGTCTGTCTGTCTGTCTGTCTGTCTGTCTGTCTGTCTGTCTGTCTGTCTGAGGAAGGTGTACTTGTAATTATGGACACAGTTCAGCCTGTTAATGAAGTTCTCCCACAGTTATTTGACATTCATTGCCATGATATAACCCAACTGCTCAAACAGCGGATACTGTGAATGATGTAATTGATGTCGCTGTGTCTACTGATCTGATTAATACACAAAATGCAATTTCTAAACTGCCAACACCCACGTATGCCCACGTTAATGTGCTGTCTACTGTAACTGTTCTACAACATATTGGGCTGTACACCGATGGGTTTGCTACTCCTTTGGAACTGCTGATCTGGTCTTGGGTCATTGAATTGATTTCTATAGCATTATGACTTAATGGTAATAAAATAATTTAGTAGTTCAGATTCTTCTTTGTTTATTATTTGCTTATTCATGTATACATGGATCTATGACAATCAATTAACTGATAGTGAGACTGCTTGTGTCAAAGGTAACTATCTAATATGACAACAGAATCCTTCCATCTGATGATTCTAATGCCCCTTTATCTGAGGTGACTTTTCCAAAGGTAAGAGAACAGCCTGGCAGTAGAGCAGTTGCACCAAGTGCCACTTCCAGATACTAAGATGAGAAATAGAATAGCGCAGGGGTAGTGATGGTCTATAAATATTCTATTACTTATAATTCTATACAAATGACTAACAGAAATGCAGTATGTAATCAGCAGCTCTAGTCAGGATATGCTGGACAGATGTCACAAGTCTCTTGTGTAGTTTGTAGTCTTGGCCAAGAAAAATTTTTAATCTCATGTTTGTATGAAGAACGGTGTGATAAGGATGCTGTATAGCGCCCGACCCGGCTCAGACTGACACAGAGGGACGTGTAAAAACACAAGAAGACTTTATTTTTCTTCAGCTGGAGGGCACGTCTTAACCGTGAACCCTCCAGCCACAACACAGTCCCAAGCACAGGAGCAATACAAGTAACAACCCTTTTTTTGGCACCACCACTCGTCCCAGGCAACCTCGTCCTCTTCCTCCCGATTCTCACCCTGAGTGGTGGTTGCTGGCCCTTTTTATAGCCCACCCAGAAGTGCTCTATATGCTTGATCACCTGTTCCTGATTGCACTTCTGGGCAGGGCTGTAGAGCTGTCCAGGCTGGCTCCGGGATCCATGCAGCACCCTCTGGCGGCCACCCCAGATCCCCACATGGTTGTGGATGACTCCATCTCCCATGGAACCCTGTGGGAAACTGAGGCACCATCGTCAGCCAGGGAGGCTGCCACCAAGCGTCCCAGATGAGGTACGGAGGAGCGCATGGCTGCTCCCTCAGAACATAAGTAGAAGGGGCGTCCCGGCCAGGCATGGGACTCAGTCGCCTAACACAATGGACGTAACAAAGTTTCTGATGGAGCAGGTGCCCATGGTGACCAATGCTAGACAACAGTAAACACAAACAGAAAGCCCCTTCACACGGTGTCAACTTCTGAATAGACAACAGGACTCTTGACCAATGAATGTGGGGGAGAAGTGGGTCTTCAATTGAAAAGTACAGTGAAGTATGAAGAGGCTTTCTGTTTGTGGACTACTTTCATTTTCCAGAGATATAAAGTCTGTCAGTCAGTCATTTTCCAACCCGCTATATCCTAACACAGGGTCACGGGGGTCTGCTGGAGCCAATCCCAGCCAACACAGACAGGGCGCAAGGCAGGAACAAATCCCAGGGCAGGACACTGAGATATATATTTAACAATATTTTAGCAAACAATACATGTGTTCTGCGTGTTACGTGGATATGACGGGATGACTTGATGTGTGGATTATGCTACACGAGTAACACTGGAGTTTTTTTATGGTCATTTTTTATTGTTTGCTTTTGTCCAGCATTGGTCATCATTTCGTGTTCTATAAGTAACTTTGTTAAGTCCATTCTCCACAAAAACATGAGGTGAAAAATGTTTCTCTGCTGTAACTTCAAGCTGCATAGGCTAAGCATAAAAATATAATTCTGGGGTGGAGGTTTCCTTTAAGAACTGCAGTTATATTTTCATACTTTCTTGTTCTTGTAATAATTATTTTAACAGCATTTTCAATTAACTGAAAGCTGCATAAAGAAATTATTTGAGCAGCCAGTGAACACCACATTGCAGTTGTCAATCCTACAGTACTCGAGATAAAGGCAGGAGTAATTTCTCAGTATCCTGCATATTTAGAAAACACGTTAATTTCCCGACATTTTTAAGATGGAAAAAATATGTTTTAGATAGTTTTGTAACGTGTGCTTTAAACGACAGGCCAGTTTCAAAGATAACAGCAAGATTGTGGGCTGACTCTGTAGGACTGATGGTGATTCCAACTGAGTTAAATAATGACAGAATATTATTACAGTATCATCATTCACTCCAATAATTAACATTTCTGTTTTTCTGTATTCTAAGCCAAGTCATTCTTAGCCATCAAATGTTTTTTAACTCACAAACACAAATAATTTAAGACAGCATCAGAGAAACGTCAATTGGTCTCAAAGAAAGATATAACTGGGTGTCGTCTGAAAATTAATGTTAAGTTTTCTAACGATAGATGCCAATGGAAACATGTAAAGTGAAAACAGTAAAGGCACTAGTATTGAGTCCTACAGGACATCATATTTAACTTCCGTGTATAATGATGGAGTCCTGTCAAACACTGCACTTAAATCAAACTACATAATTACAGCGGAGTTTCCATTATCAAAATGTTGCTGTTTTGTAATATGAGTTGTAGCCAGACTGGAATATCTCAAATAAACTGTGATGTGTACAAGGCAAGACAAGGCCTCCCAATGTAATATTTAGTTTGCGAAGTGGCACTAAAAATGACATTGAACTGTGTGTGTTAATAGTAATTGTTTATTTATTGCAGCTCAATTATTTCATTATTGACGCTTGTATACTAGTAGTAATTCAGATTAGATGGCCGAACACAGACTTTACTGTATAATGATCACAGGTGGTGGACAGTCAATTGGCTAAGGTCTTCAGGTCTGTATCTGACTTTGTCTGTTCCAACTGACCGTGGACACCCTAGAGGTTTATTTCCTCCGTTGATGCTTCTGACTGAAGAAATTCCATTGTGGACGATGATTTCCCAATGATAGTGACCTCAAGTAGACAACAATGGATTGGCTAGAGGACTGCTCCACGTGGAGTGAGGTCATCAGTTGAGTCCCTCAGGGGTCTGTCCTTGGACCCTACTTACTTTTCCTGACTTTATTAGTGACAGAGATTCTGGTGTAGTTAGTATACTTGTGACATTCGCTGATGACACTAAAATTAGAGAGATGGCACACACTAAAGGCAGCAAAAACAAATCAAAAAGGCCTGGACAACCTTCAAAACTGGGCAAATACCTGGAAAAGGAGTTGAATATAGAAAAGTGCTACACGTGAGCAAAAGGAACGTCAATTATAAATATATGATGGGAAACACAGAGCTACAGGAATCAACCCCTGAAAAGTCACAATGTTTTCATCATCTAAGCAACATACAGAAGCGATTAAAATAGCAAATAAAATGTTGGGTTATATCGCACAAACTGTTGAAAAGGAATCGATAGTCATTGTTCTTGGACTATTTAATGCACTAGTGAGGCCACGTCTGGAGTACTGTGTGCAGTTCTGGGGCTTCATTTATAAAACTTGCATACAGTATGTACAAAAAGAGACTTGAAATGTGCAGCGTTCTGCGAAATTGTCAGGATGTATAAAAAAAATAACAGAAATATTGACAGGGAAACAGAAATATAATCACGGCAACACTGACTCATACATACACAACATTTAGGAGAAATTGGGAAATGACGACACCCTTAATCAGGTAGGGAATGCAACTGAATCAGGCAAATGACAACTCACTCACATAGTAAGTCACTGAGCTGTTATTGTAATGAGCGCTGACATGACAAGCAAATTACACCCCAAAGTGACGACTATGCAGCACTGACTGTATTTTAATTCCCAATCTAAAAAGGCTAAATCTGCGTATTTGTAGTGAAGACAGTTTTTGGCTTTTTTTTAGTTTTTATCGGCTACTTGTTGTCACTTCTCTAAGAACTGGCTGACAGGTCAGAAATATCTCAGCCAAGTGCCGGTCCATCATACCTGCTGTGCTGGAAGCCATTAACTGACCAGCAGTTTTTGTATGGTGTGAGTGTAAACACAAAAAAACACAAAATGCTGTTATGAATAAAAAGGCAATTTGCAGCCACGTGCAGCTCTCCTAACGTAATCAGAGCAATTGACTGCAGTCATATTGTAATAAAGCCACCTAGTGAGAATGAAGCTACTTTTGTTAACAATGAGCAGAGGTTAATACACAAATCATCTGTGATGCCGAGATGTGGCTGACAGACATTGTGTATCAATGGATTGGGTCAACCTGGGGTTCATTTATTTTGAGGCAAAGTAGCTCTGACAAGCTTGTTGGTAGGTGCTGTAGGAGACACGTCCTGTAGGTCATGAAGAATAGTCTTGTATGAAGCTTTGTGTGTTGGCCTATTGCTACTTTCTTATGTCGTGCTCAAGATCCCACAGAAATTATGAGCTTCTGAACACTGATGAAGAACTGAAGGGTTTGGAGGAGCAGATACTAAAGCTTCACACTCACTGCTGGCACCTGAAAGCCCTGAAGCTACAGTGCGATGTAGCAGGATGTTCTGAGCTGGGTTCCTCTTCCAGCAATTGCTAGTTGGCTTTGTCCACATCTCAGAAGTGTCTGAAGCTGACGAGTATCTCCTTTACCCCGAGACACTCTCAGGACGGAGTATGAGAACACCAACGAGAAAGGGCACCCCCACCTCAAGTGTCCAGAAAAGCACATGTTGAAGCTCTCAGCTCTGTACCAGCCAAAGTGCTGTTGTCATTGTGGGGGACTCCATCACAAGAAACCTGAACTGTGCACTTTCTTGCCGGAAGAATTTTGTGTCCTGCTTTCCTGGGGCACACGTACAGGACATTGTTAGAAAAGCTCCATCAGTCCTCGCGAAGCAGAAAGGGGTCAGCGCTGTTGTTTTCAATGTGGGAACTAATGCCATTTGCAGTTGCTGGTCAGAGGTGCTGAAGGAGGACTTTAGGTTGGTGCCACACATACTTGAGAGGGGTCCTGGGACTCAGCTGTGCGGATTGTCTCTGGACCGCCACTGATGTTGTGATGTTCAGGTGATGTTCAGAGGGGAGCGTTCTGCACCAACACAACTTGACCAAAGTCCTGTGCAGCTGTGATGTTTTTATGAAAGTGGATATGAGACCCACTGTGTTGAATTCTCTGAGACAAAGACTAAAAAAAAAATAAAGAATGACCTAAGAATATTTATGTTAGGCAGAATGTCCAGTGGGTGCTGGTGGTTTTTTGGCCCCCTTGAACCTCTGTAAAATTTGTTCTTTTGTTCAGCTTAACTGGATTTGTTTTTCTGTCCACCCTGGCCATTTGACCTTATCATTCGGCTGTCATTTACAGACTTCTATATTTAAGGACTCCAGTTTTCTGAGAAGGTTCAGCTTCAGGTTGAAGACTCAGCTGCAACATTCTGGTCTTCCACACCCCAGCCTCCCAAAGTCTGCAGAAAGAGAAAGAGAAGAAATGTGACAGAGGAGACCCGAAGAATGTTGGGGACCTGATGTGGAAGGCCAAGGATGTAGAAGGCGAAGTCTTCAACCTGCAGCCGGACAAAATGTACTTTTTATAATTATATACCTTTTGTAAGTCTGTGTTATTTAGTCATTTGTATTTCATTTGTTCATTATTATTCTTATGTACTTTTAACTTGATTTTCTTTGCATGTAACTATGTCTTTGACATGTTGTGATCACTTTGTGCTCATCCTTTGTATGAAAATGTGCTACAGAAAGAAACGGTGTTGTTGTTGTGACGGTGCTGCACATGGGGGCTGGCTTGTTGGTCACTGGCTGCCCCCTCAGCAGCAATCACCTCATTACATGTGCCAGGTGACAGTGGCTACCCAGTCAGACGATGGCACCTATGCCTTTCCCGGACCCCCAAAACACAGAGGAGAGGCGCTATAATGCCATGCATGATTTTATGCTCTCAGTTGTGGAGCACAGCGAGATACTCTTGAATGCAGGTGGCAGGGGTCTCGATGTATTAGGTGGGAGGCAGTTCTACCAGCCAATGAAGTTCTGAAGCATCATAATTGCATATTTATGAGGTTTATTAGCATGTTTCATATATGGATGTTTCAGGGGACATTCAAGTCACACTCATGTATGCATGTTTACAAGGTAATTGTAATTTATAGACAATAAATTACATAGGAATGTCTGTACACCTGATTTTATCATGAGGCCCCTGGTCACCATACCACAAAAAAGACATAGCAACACTTGAAACTGTGCAGAGGAGAGCAACTGTGTGCATCATGGGAATCTGACAGGTTCAGAGAATTAAACCTGTTTAGTCTCGAGCAGAGGAGACTGTGTGGGGACCTCATCCAGGTCTTTAAAAATCCTCAAAAGCATCAGTAAAGTAGGTTCAATGACATTCTGTCAGCTTAAGGGTGAATCAGGTACTCAAGGACATCAGTGGAAATTAAAGGCAAGTGCATTTAAAACTGAAGCCAGGAAGCATTTCATTACTCAGAGTTGTGGAGCTCTGGAAGAAACAACCAAGGCATGAAGTTGAAGGAGAAACCTCAACAACCTTTAAGAAAAATCTGGATGAGATATCAGGACAGCTTAGACCCTAAACTCGAGAGGCAGGCTTTCAAGCCCACACAGGCCCAAAATGGGGGGCTAGCCTTTAAAACTTCAGAAATAGATTTAAGTATCACAAGTTTACTGAAACCCTTTAAAGCCAGAGAAGATACACTGGCTGAACAAAAGAAACAAGTGGCTGATATTGAAGATTCACAGCTGAGACTCACCTTGTAGTGACCCAGAGGTGAGTAAAAGTGAAAGTCCTTATCAATTCACTAAGGTGAAATGTGTTGAGCTAAATGTTCAGAAAATGCTAGATCTTGGTGTGACAGAAGAAACCACAACAAACAAGCAAACCATGATTTGTCACCCTAGTGTGCACTGGCACTACTGTGTCCTTCCATTTGGGCTACATGGGACCCCAGAGACCTTCCAGTGTCAAACTGCTTGCTCCTCACAGCCTTTATAGAGATGTGCATGTTGACAATACATTCGCTTTTACCAGCATCTTGGAGGTTCACTTACTCCATCTACTGACTATCCTGTAGATCTTTCAACAGGCCCACCTTCACATTCACTCTTGGAAGTGTTATTTAAGTCTTACAATAGCATAATTCTTTGTAGTGTGTAGTAGGTCAGAAACGGGTTAAATCAAAGGTCTCCAAAATAAAACCAATACAAAACTGGCCTTAGCCAAAACTAATTGCCAAGTGCAGACCTACAGTATGTCAGCCTAGCAGGTTATTATGGAAGGAGTGCACTCCATCTTTCCAAGACATCCAAATACTCTGGAATGGGAGTCTAAAACTGAACAAGCCTTTAGTGACGTTAATCATGCTTTTGTTTCAGTGCCTGGTCTGATTTCTCCCATCTTATGATGTAAATCAGATCATCAGTGGAGCTGAACCTCCACCTCATCTGGAGACCACTGGATTGAGGAACCAGGAATGCATCAGTGGATAGAGAAGCCCACATTATAAAGTGTTACACAACTTCGACATGTCCTACTCGGCTCTCAGTTTACACTCGTCATGGACCTCCATGCTCCATTGCGGTGGACAGTCCACCGTGAAGATGTTTTTGGATAAACAGCCCTACAGGTTTAACGTAGTTCATTGCAGAAGGACTCTCCATGCAGAGGCTTATTAGGTACACTTGTGCTCCTAGGGCACAGCTAAGGGGGGCTTCGTAACATGTTTGACCATGGTGAGGCTCTTGTGGGGACCAATTTAGGAAGTTAAAGAAATAGTTAAGGAATTGGGTGGGACACCATCGCTAACACACTTCTCACTTTCACCTCCAGCCTTGAAGATGCTACCCAAGAAATAGAACTCTAACATCACTTTTGTGACAGCAAAGACCCCAACTCTTCAGGCGTCACGTTTTAAAACTGGACCATAACAGGGAGCTGATGTCAGTCTGATGACCAATACTGAAGGAGACACGCCAGTGCCATCTTTTTAAATAACAGTTTGCGTGGCCTTTTTCTTTATTTCTTTTGACAAGAGAAAAATCAGATGGGGTTCCTACCAAGAGACCCCAAACCTTTGAATTTATTTAGTGCCATAAACAATGTAGAGGTGCTTGTGAAAATGGAGGCACTTTAGGTGGGCTTCAAACTGAGCAGACAGAAACACAAAGCAAAAGAGAACTGGCAGGCCAAGAATGAGGGCCACAGGGTACACTGCAGGGCTCAGCTGAATTTGGGTGAACTCTGTGCTCAGATGGTACAGAAAATTTAAATTTAGAGATCAATGTGCTCTCAGTCATTAGCTTTGAATTATTAAAAGCTTATGCTTATATTTTCAAGACACCATTTCTTTGTCAATATAAAAGCTGCTGGTTTTTGTCTATTTTTCAGTTTGGCTGCTAAGCTTATAACTGAGGTAAGATAATAAAAAGTCAAAGACACCGTGTACTCTGAGAGAGCTAAACAGCACATTGTCTTAGAAATACAGCTCTGAGATTTTAACCTTAAGAGAGCTGAACAGGCCACTGTTTTAGAAAATACACAGAGTTTAAATCTATAGTATGTATCAATGTTATCTTATGTATCGATGCTATTTAATCAAATTAAAGTCAAACGTGTTGTATTAGCTAGTTCTAGATCATATAAGAGTTCATTATTAAAGGCGTGTGCCTGGGTTGTTACTTAGTTTGTCTTTTGTGTGTCTTGTTTTCCCATTTTGTGACTCCATAGCCTTTTGTCAAACTTACCAGTAAATTCCAAGTTTTTATTGTAGACGACTTAATGAATTAATGGATACTCACTCACGTGAGGAGACTGTGCTGCACATACCTGGAGCTTTGATCATCTCTGTAGGGAAAAAGAGAAAGTCCTGAGTTAGTGTGTGCATCTTCATCAAATTCACATGAGCACTCTTAAATATTTCAGTGCTGAAGCCCCCCGACTGTTCACACCAATGCCACCAGGTTTAATTCCCCCCAAGTAGACAGCAGTTCTCTGCTCTTTCATAAACTCCTCCATGCTGCTGTTCCCATCTTGACAAATCACTTCAGTTTCTTCTGACATATTTGATCTTTGAGCACTTCAGTCTGTCTTAGCAGCACTGAGGCACCGGTGCCCTGCAGGACCCTCATTTAGTTAAGTTTGTGTGGTCCACCCATTAGCTGATTATCAGAACTACATCATCAGTTAACCAATGAGAGGAGACTACAGGGTTGTTCTTAACATAATTAAAACTCTCTGGACCTTCTGTCTATTCACCCCTCATTTTGGATTTTTGACCGCTTGTATTTCTATCTCTGTGTACCTGTGAACTAATTGATGGCACCTATCCAAAATAAACTGAACTGAATTGAATTATATTTCCTCGTTCAGTGTGAGTTCAGTGCAGTTTCAGCTCCCATTCATCTAATTCACATCAACTGGGTTTCTGTTCCCATATTGCAGTGCAGCAAGAAGAGTAAAAGATCTGCAGTTTGCTAGTTTTGGAGCGGCCAGTTGAGGTAATTTGACTTTAGTCTTTATCGGTACTTAGTGGTGATTTTATTTTTGTTTTGAGTCTATTGCGTGTTTATTTTACATTAACACTTCGTCTGGGACATTTCCAAAGACAATGGGCCTCAATTGTAGTACCATCAGTTAATCAGGTGTATCAGAAGTCTTATGGAACTAAATAAGTGCTGTTTGTATGCAACATTTGGGGTTTTCTTATCAGGGGCAAACGTTATTCATTCACTGGAGCTCCTCACTCTTGAACACGCTACACACAACTGCACACGAGTTAAACACGTCTGCTGTAGATCAATTCCTGCTGTTCTCATTGACTGACCTCGGCTTCTGTGGATGGTCATTAGAAAGCACAATTTACCAAGAAATTGTAATCCTTTCAATTGAAACAGCTCATTATTAAGAACAATATGAATTTTATATATAATTTCTTCTGCAGAAGATCCTGTAAAAATGTTAGCATCAATCAGAGTTGAACGTAATGCTTTGATCTGTAATCTGGTACTGTTATGATGTTTTGGAAGGTTTAGATCAAAAGCAAATATACAAACTGAAACAAGCCAAGTAAACTATGGACCTAAAAACTACAACCAAAAGAAATTAAAAAAGAAAACAAATAAACTTAAACCACTGAAAGCTGACATACGACGAACGGATCACACAACGGCAACAAGCGAAGTAAACTTAATTCGGCTTCACGTGTGGTTTTTACTTCGTTCATTAAAGAAGTTGTCTTCAAGTTTATCACCAGCCGTATGTTCAGCACTACAGTACATCTTACATCTAAAGTACATCTTTAGTCTTTAAGTTCAGGTCTGAGCAGAATGTTGGTGGTGTGAGACCCACAGTCCAGAGCCTAAAGACTAAAGATGTTGTGCAGCAGACGACAACTAAATACAAACGAGATGTGAAACAAGCTTTAGATAAAGAAGCTCATCTCAAAAGGCACTTAATGATGTTGGAAAGAGACCCTCCATGGTGGGGGACTTTGGACAAATAATTGTTGAGATGACGTGTCATAAAAAGCACAAACTGTGTGTTTCATGCTTGGGTACATTGATGAGGGGACTACATGAATGAAGAGAATATTATCTTAAACGAGGTCACAGTAAAGGATAAACGTACAAATACAAAATGTACAATTATGTGAAAACAAGGAATTCAAAGACCTCAGTAACAAAATCACCTTTAATGGTAAACACTTCAGGTATTTCTGAACTTAGGGTTTGCATATTTCTAACTAAAGCATTTTTTTCTTACCAATTTCCTTGCTCAGGTAACAGAGTAGTAAAGAGTACACTGGGGAGAAAAGAAAGAAAATGAATCAGTTTAATTTAAACTAGAAAGGTTAGAAAAACAACTTCTCACAAATTTATGCCAGCGTCATCTTTGGCAGAGACTTCTGGAGATCTTTTGCTCTTATAACAGCACTATAGTTTATACATATAAATATACAGTATGTGAGCATAAATATATATAATAATAATAATAATAATAATACATTTTATTTATATAGCGCCTTTTCCATGCTCAAGGCACTTACAGAATATAAGAAAGAACGGCAGAGTATACAGTATATAGCATTGTACAAACCAGATAAATAAATAATGAAGATTATGACAATGAATTCAGAAAAAAAAGCCTAACAGACAACATAATTGATGGTCTCGCACACACACACACAGGTTACATGAGCATCTTGACATGGAGGTAAACTGAGAGAAGGGTAATAAAGTCAAGTAGAGCTAAAAGCCTTCCTGAACAGATGAGTTTTGAGTTGAATTCATGGAGTCAGCTGACCTGATTAATTTCGGTAGGTCATTCCAGAGTCTGGGCGCTATACAGCTGAAGGCCCTGCTGTCACCCATGGAGTGTAGATTAGTGTGGGGTACAACAAGATGGCCAGAATTAGAGGACCTTAGTGGGCGGGCAGGCACATAGTGATGGAGAAGGTCACTGATGTAGTTTGGTGCGAGGTTATTTAAGGCTTTGTAGGTTATTAGTAGGATTTTATATTCGATTCTGTAAGACACAGGGAGCCAGTGAAGACGGAGCAGGATGGTGTGATGTGCTCGCTGCTGCTGGTAAGGACTCTTGCAGATGAGTTTTGAATAAGCTGGAGCTGTGATATATGATTAGAAGGGGCACCAGCCAGTAGGGAATTACAATAATCATACGGGATGTGATAAAAGCATGGACAAGTTTCTCAGCATTAGAAAAGGAGAGGAAGGAGCGAACACGTGATATGTTACAGAGGTGAATGTAAGAAAGTTTCTTAATGTGATTTATGTGGGCGGAATAAGTGAGGGAGGAATCAAAAATGACACCAAGATTCTTTTCAGTAGAGGCAGGTCTGATGAGATCACCGCCAAGATGGACTGGGAAGGAGCTCATTTTATTAAGTTGTGCTTTAGTCCCAATTTGCAGGAGTTCAGTTTTGTTACAATTTAATTTTAAAGAGTTCTGCTCCATCCAGGTTTTAATTTCACTAAGGCAGGTTGTGAGCTGAGAAACTCTGATGAAGTTCCACTTTTAACATTGAAGTAGAGTTAAGTATCATCTGCATAAAAATGATAACCCAGTCCATAGCTACAAATAATATGGCCAAGGAGAAGCATGTAAATACAGAAAAGAAGAGGGCCGAAGACAGAGCCCTGAGGAGCTCCTTGTGTGACTGGCGCTGAGCTGGATCTGCTGTTGCCAAGACTAACAAACTCTTGCCTATCAGTCAGATAGGACTTGAACCACTGGAGGGCAGTGCCAGAGATACCCAGCATGTTCTCCATTCTGGACAGTAGGATGTCACATCTGACCTGAGTGTCAAATGCTGCACTGAGGTCTAACAGAATTAATATGCTGGTTTGTCCAGAGTCTGCTGCCATAAGCAAATCATTGGTTACCCGTAGCAGAGCAGTTTCACAGCTGTACTGCGCCCTGAAACCAGACGGAAAGGGTCCATCAAGTTATTAGAGGTCAAGTAATTGGTGAGTTGGGAAGCTACAACACGCTCAAGAACTTTTGGCAGGAAAGGTAAGTGGGAAATAGGCCGTAAATTGTTAAGATTGTCAGCATCAAGACCAGACTTTTTTAACATTGGGGTTTGTGAAAGATAGAGGCACTGTCGACCCCTTGAACCCTCAGACCAGACGTCAGACACCAGATAAAAGTCCAATTATTATTTATTTTATAATAATAATGTGCACCAAGCACCCTCCACTCCACTATACTCATATAAATAAACAATCAATACAATAATCAATCAATCCTCCACTCCCAGACGCGTTGCCACCCTTCCACCCAGCTCATCTCAACGTCTGGGATTTCCCACAATCCTTTTATATTCCTTGACCTGGAAGCGTTTCACCCTCTCTGTCCATGTGACCTGGAACACTTCCGGGTCAGATAAAAATCCTTCTTTTTCTTCACCCAGGAAGCACATCATTCCCTTTGTCCAAGTGACTCTGACGTACTTCCTGGGCGTAAGGCAAATAGTCTCTGGGCCTTCCTGCAGCGACTCCTGGCGGCCCCCATGGTATCCAGCAGGGCTGTGCATTAAACGTCCAGTGTCCATAATTCCCTGCTGGCATTCAGGGTATCTCCATGCTGCAAGGAGGGCTCCATCTGGCAGCCTGGGGGTATTGGCCAGGATAAAGAGCCGGCCATATCTCGCAGGTTACAGAAGCGATTTTAAAAGTGAGCGGCACAGAGCCAGTGTCAAGGGATGAGTTTATTATTGTTGTAACAGTCGGGATTATGGCATGAAGGCAGGATTTAAGTAGTGTGGTGGGGATGGGGTCCAGTACACAAGTAGTCGGCCTCATCTTACAAAGCAGGTTATTAACAAAAGCAGATGTGACTGGTGAGAACTTAGAGAAGGAGCTGGATGGAGTGGGAAAACAGGGAGAGATATAAACAGGTGGTGTATTTATGTTAGTTGAATTATTTAGATCTTTAATTTTGTTACGGAAAAAGTGGAGGAATTCCTCACAGACTTCAGTAGAAGAGGTAATTGGGCCAGATGCGGGTTCGAGTAGTTTATTAACTACAGAGAACAAAACCCTTGGGTTATCGTGGCCACTTTCTATTATTCTACCATAGTGGGTGTTCTTGGCAGAAGTTAGTGCTTCTCTGTAAGCTCTTTGGTGGTCAGATAAAGCCTGGATGTGCCCGGTGAGGCCAGTCTTACGTGACATTCTCTCAAGGCGTCAGCCAGCTGCTTTCATAGATCACAATTCTGAGTTATACCAAGGAGCTGAACGTTTAAAGGAAACCTCCTTATGTTTTAAAGGAGCTGTTTTATCTAATGCTGAATGAAGGGCTGAGTTATAGTGGTGAACAAGACTATCTAGTGCTGATGGAATAGGTGCAGACAGTAAAAGATCAGAAATGAATCCAGAAAGGATAGAGGGACAGATATTTTTAAGGTTTCTGTAAGAAATTTGTCGTTTACAGGTAAGAGGAGGGAAAGGCAGTGAAACAGTGAAAAATACTGCTTTATGGTCAGAGAGTCCCAAATCAGTGCTGTAAATGCTGGCAACAGATAGTCCAGAAGTGCAGATCAGGTCCAGTATATGACCACCAGAGTGGGTGGGAAAATCAACATGTTGTGTCAAGTCAAAACAGTCCAGTAAGGATAGGAATTCATATTTGAAAGGAACTACTCTGGGCATCTCTCTCCTAGGAGGATTTGTTTTGCTGACGTGCTCACATAGCTTGTGTATTAGTGGCTAAGTGAGTTTCTGTTTCCTCAGAGGTGGAGTCCTTACCCTGACTTCACCTTTCACTTACTGGCCAGACAAACAGTTAGTTATATCCATCCATCCATTTTCCAACCCGCTGAATCCAAACACAGGGTCACGGGGGTCTGCTGGAGCCAATCCCAGCCAACACAGGGCACAAGGCAGGAACCAATCCCAGGCAGGGTGCCAACCCACCGCAGGACACACACAAACACCAAGCACACACTAGGGCCAATTTAGAATTGCCAATCTAACTAACCTGCATGTCTTTGGACTGTGGGAGGAAACTGGAGCGCCCGGAGGAAACCCACGCAGACACGGGGAGAACATGAAAACTCCACGCAGGGAGGACCCGGGAAGCGAACCCAGGTCCCCAGGTCTCCCAACTGCAAGGCAGTAGCGCTACCCACTGCGCCACCGTACCACCGCAGTTAGTTATTTATATATATACATATATATATATATATATATATATATATATATATATATTTATATTTATTTATTTATATATAAATATATTTATATAACTGAATAAAATTGATCTCTAAATATATGAAAAATATAAAAAATACATAAAAATAATTTCCTTCTCAAGATCATCAACTTTACTGGCCTGCCTGGATTAAGAGTAATCTTAGAATAACTCAAGCCTACGAACAAACTCGTAATCCCAGTCCACCTTGCTGCATCCAAACGGTGCCAACTTTCCCTGGTGCAGCTGCGCTGTTCTTATATGTGAGTGGACATTTCTTGCAGGGAAGTCTTCTGTTCTCTTTCCCCGATGGAGAACCCTTGTCCTCATCTGTGTTCACCTCTGTTATAGCTTTATTTGAAAACAGCAGTGTCAGATCGGGGCGAGTGTGAACGTGACTGAGAGAATAAAAGTGAATAAAAAAAAAACTAACCTTTACAAGTGCCATACATTTACAGCGTCTGTTACAGACTCAAATCAAATGTATGTTTTTATACTATGATAATAATGATAAGAGCAGCTCACTACTCAAAACAGTAATCTGCGAAGTGCCCAAAATCAAACTGGCAACCTCTTGATTACAAGTCAGCGGTTCTTACTGCTGCACCACCCAAGCGGTCACGTCAGCATTGCACCCTATCCTGATTTCTTTTTTGTCAGTTATATTCTTGAATAAAAGCACACTTGTTTGTTATACCTTTTGTAAAAGTGTTTATTTGATATTTGGACTTCAGTCTTCCCACATTATACATTTCACATTAATAATTTGTCAATTATCACTATAACATGAAAAAAGTTTGTGTTTTAGTTATGCGTTCAACATTTCTTGCATCGCATTTCCTGTCATCCTACATTTACCCAGATCATTGTAGACACAGAACACAAATAACAACATATCATTTACCGTATACAATTCCAGACACCTAACTCCCAAATAAAGACACTTGAGCTGTGAGAATTTTGCCTCTGGCTTGATTTCAGCTGCCTCAGTGTGAAAATGGGATTACAGGCTGCTTGCTGCCAGTGCTAATTGTCACATTTGCAAAACAAAGACACTGATGATAAGGTGCGAGGGAATTTAAGGTGGCCCAGCATTATGACTTTTTTTGTAAGCTTCAGGGATTCTAGTGTGAAATTTTAGAGTACTTTCTTTCTCTTTAATTCATGATTGAGACCCTGACAATCCAGGTAAGAAAGTTCACTATTTGGTCATAACAATTTTGCTTCTGAACTTTTGTTGACATTTTGTAGGCTTAGGATAAGGTAGTACATTGTTATATATGATGTCTTTGACGTACATGTCATATTATTGCAAAGTGAAACAGTGGTATTTGGGGTAAAAGGGAAATAAAAGAAAGAAATTGAGTTGCTCTCTTTCTCTCCACCCCAATCCTCCATTGTGTTTCAGTGGACGCGAAGTCCTGGTCCTCTGACATGCCAAGAGACAGAAACATCTAGAGCAAATCGAATCGCACCCCAAAAGCAGCAGTGGTGAAGAGAAGGTTAAAAACTGAGATATCTTGTGAAGATACCAATTTGCCAAGATGTAGCCATAAGTAGCCAAAATGTACATCTATCAATATAATCATAGCTGCTTAAAAAAAAAGGAAAGGGATGGCCTAAAAGGAAATAAAGCATAAAATAAAATAAACAAAATATAACATAATTATAGCAAAAATTTTCTCATTACAGACAGTCCAGAATGCAAGTTTTGAGTAGTATATTTTTTGCCTTGCCAGAATATGGTGTGACTTGTGGTCATGTGTTTCAAAAGAGAGTTGAAATCAATGTTTTTAGCTCTTTATCTGTTTCATCTGTAGAAGTAAAAATGTAAAACTGATCTTTAATAACCGCTTCCAGTTTAGCGGGGTACAAGAGGCTGTACCTGATTTCTGCTCTACGCAGGCGCTGTTTAATGCTGTACAATGTGGCACGTTTAGTAGCTGTTGTGGAGAGAAATCTGGGAAAATATGAATGTGGTTGTTTTCATATATAATTTCGTCTTTTTGTCTGAGAAAGGATATGAAGTTTAGTTTGGCCTGTAGTTTGTCGAAATGGACAATTATTCTTTTTGGTTTGGAGGCTTTTGATCCACATATACCGTAGGCTGCTGAGATCTCGATGTCTGAACTCATTTCCAGTTATTTTAGAAAATAGTTCAGCTATAAATTTCATTGAGTTTGTACTTTCCTGTTTTTCAGGAAATCTCACAGTGCCCGAAATAAAAAAGAAGTGGTCAGATATCAAAGTCAAAGCGAAAAGGTGAATGTCATAAGGAAGCATATTAGGATAGAGAGAAAATTTAAAAAAATAAGGACAAAGTGAAAAAAAAAAGGTTGAAATGTCCACTTTAATTTCATATTTTATTTTGCCATTAAAGTAGAATGTCACAAACTTAATCTTAAAATCTATTTTAAATTTACTAGAGTTTCTCAAATCCCATTGTGACTAAAGTAGCACATTAAATGCTTTGTATTGTATGTGTTCTTCTGTGTGCTCTGCATGTGTGAATCACTACGTGCTTCTTAAACGGCCTTTCTCTTAGGCAACAGGACACAGAATCCATTACATTCATGATATTACAGCTCTCTGAGCAATTTAAATACTGAGATGTACGAGGGGGGACCCAAAAATAACCGGAATTTTGTTGTTGTTAGGTTGGTACTTGTAGTACATAGTGCAAGTGTCGTTTTTTTACGATGGCCGATTATCGTGAGCAACGCGCGGCAGTGAAATTTTGTTCTCTTCTTGAAAAAAGTGTTGCAGAAACTATTGTTATGTTAAAAAAAGCTTACAAAGAAGATGCTATGGGTAAAAGCCAAGTCTACGAGTGGTTTGGCCGCTTTAAGAATGGTGAAATGTCGATTGAATACCACCAACGCCCCGGGCGTCCTTCAACATCGCGAACCGATGAAAATGACACCACAATCCGAGAATTAATTTATGAAAATCAATGTAGGACCATTGACGAACTTGTTAAGATTACCCAGTTGTCGTGGAGCTCGGTTCAGCGAATTTTATCGCAAGATTTGAAAATGAGAAGAGTTTCTGCAAAATGATATTAACCCTAATTTAAAAAATGTTTTGATCAATGGAACAAACGGTTAGATAAGTGTATTTCCGTTAATGGAGAGCACTTTGAAGGAGACTAATTGTAGTTTGTACAGAAAATTAAAATAAACGCGTTTTAATAATATTTCCGGTTATTTATGGGTCCCCCCTCGTATACTTGATATCATTTTCATAAGGAATTAAAGCATGTATTAAACGTGGGGGCACCAGTGGTAGCAATGAGCTGGCGTCTGTCCAGAGATTGTTCCTGCCTCCCGCAAAACGCTTGTAGGGACGTGCGAAACCCTCGATGAAATAATTTATTGCAGCAGTACTGTCTCTTTCAAACATACTAACCCACAATTCCTGTCCTTCCTTTTCTTTCTCCATGTAACCAATTGCCACACAATCAGCTCTTTATTAAATGTCAAGCCATTTATAAGTTTAGAACGCCAATTTTTCAAAACGTTTAAGGAACATTGAAATAACTTCGTAGTACAAGTTTAATTATTCTATCCATCTATCCTTCCCTGCCCAGGATTGGTTCCTGCCTTGTGCCCTGTGTTGGCTGGGATTGGCTCCAGCTGACCCCCGTGACCCTGTGTTCGGATTCAGCGGGTTGGAAAATGGATGGATGGATCTATCCTTCCAATGTCGCACCAGTGCCAGCAAGAATACAGCGTGAGGCAGGAACAATCCCTGAACTCCCTGAATCATCACAACTGCTGTGCCACTGTTCCCACACATTTAATTATTAACAGTATACATTATTTAAATTAAGTTAAAAATGTATCTGTATAATGTAATACACATACTTTAATGGATTTCATCCTAAAAATGATATCAAGAACTCCAAGAAGTTAGCACTTCGGCTTGCTGGCCAAAGGGTGCCGATGCCAGGGATGACGACAGGACGAAGTCAGAGGAGGACGAGGGCCCGCTGTATGGAGAGGAACCGCAGACAGCAGAGGAGCGCCAGGAGCCATATCCAGTAGGGAGTGGCCTGATGGAGCAGGCAGTGGTGAAGGGCCAGGATCCACTCGGTGAAGCAGGTAAGGGGGTGAAGGGCGTGTGCTGGGGTCCTGCAGCTAATGCAGCACAGGCATAGACAGTGAACCTTCACCCTATCTCATAGAGTGACCCGACTGAGTCTGTGCAAGTGGCACAGGGACTCTGTGGCTCACAGCTGGCCGGTGGTGGTGAGCGGCAGCTGATTTAACTGCATTTAACTGCAGTACACTTCTTCTCCACTCCTCAGGCATCCTCTAACTTTCCAAGATTCCATTAAACAACCTTGCAGTCTTCCTTTTTCAACTTCCACCATTTGATCCTTGGCTCTGCCCTCACTCTCTTCCTCTTCCTGATCTCCAACATCATCCTACAGACCACCATCCTATGCTGCTTAACTACACTTTCCCCTGCCACCACTTTGCAGTCTTCAATCTCCTTCAGATTAACTCTTCTGCATAGGATGTAATCTACCTGTGTGCATCTTCCTCCACTCTTGTATGTCACCCTATGTTCCTCCCTCTTCTTAAAATACGTATTCACCACAGTCATGTCCATCCTTTTGACAAAATCTACTATCCTCTGACCTTCATCATTCCTCTCCTTGACACCATACCTACCCATCACCTCCTCGTCTCCACTGTTCCTTTCACCAACATGCCCACTGAAATCCGCTCCAATCATCACTTTCTGTCCCTTGGGTACACTGTTCATCACATTCATCTAACTCACTCCAAAAATCTCCTTTCTCACATATTGCACACCCAACTTACGGTGCATATGCACTAACAACATTCATCATCACACCTCCAATTTCCAGCTTCATAATCATCACTCTGTCTGACACTCTTTTCACCTCCAAAACACTCTTGACGTGCTGTTCCTTCAGAATAACTCCTACTCCATTTCTCCTCCTATCCACACCATGATAGAGCAATTTGAATCCACCTCTGATCCACCTGGCCTTACTCCCCTTCCATTTAGTCTCTTGCACGCACAATACATCAACCTTCCTTCTCTCCATCATATCTGCTAACTCTCTCCCCTTACCAGTCATACTGCCAACATTCAAAGTTCCTACCCTCAGTTCCACTTTCTTTACCTTCCTCCTCTCCTCCTGCCTCCGGACATGTCTCCCCCCCTTCTTCTCTTTCTTCTCCTTATTCAGCCAACAGTAGTCCTAATTTCTGCCAGCACCCTGTTGGCTAACAGTACTGGTGGCGGTTGTTGTTAACCCGGGGCTCGACCGATCCGCTATGGAAATCTGTATTGTTCTCCGCATATTGATTTGGCAAAATTTTACACCGGATGCCCTTCCTGACGTAACCCTCCCCATCTATCTGGGCTTGGGTCAGACACAAAGAAACACACTGGTCTGCGCATCCCCTGTGGCTGGGTTAGCATTTATTTTTTAACTAATTCATATAAATTGTGGTCAATATCACATAGTACAGCCCTTATATTCCTTAGCTCATTGGCTACAACTCTTACAGCATCCGCTATTGCATTTTGTGACTCCAGAACAGTCCGTCAGCACACAGCCAGATGGTCACCCAGTAGTTTCCGAGGCAGAGGTGTGTGAGAAGCCAGCAACTGAAGATGTGCTGGGCACAGCAGTAACATCACCACCTGGAGTTGTGTCCTCGGCATGAGGGTCAACTTTTGTAATATTGTCTGAAACAAAATAAACAGACGGTGGGCTGCAACTCACATTTCATGTCAACTTTGATATGTGACCACTTCTTTTTTATTTTGGGCACTGTGTGACTTTCTGAACTTGAACTTTCGAGTGGCTCCACCACACTGCATTACTCCATAACTTCCTTTTGTTGGTTGATATCACTGCTTAAGCCAAAAAAATAGTACATTATTCCTTGCCTTCACTTCACATTCACTGAAATTCTTCTTTTTGTCAAGTGCTTTTCCCATTGTCTTTTAACAAAACATATATTATAAATATGTTAATTTGCATATTAAAATGTGCAAAATTTTGGGAGGACAAAGAGTGTGGTGGTAGTCACATTCACATGAGTTAATTTTCATGTTCATCGGGATAAAGAGCAAATGTGTGGAACTTGGCATATGCACAATTTTATGCCTCTGGATTTTTTTGTGTGTACGCACATTTCTACTTTTGTCTGGACACCATGTTTTAGTGTGTATTCTACACTCATCATTATACATGAGGCCCCTGGACATTGACACATATGAATATATGCAAGCCTAGTCTGCAATCGACATAAAGTACTTCTTCATATTCCCTGTTCTGTGCTCTTCATTCTGTCAGAATATGGAAGCAATGTAGGAATCACTTTAAGACAGAGAGGGTTTTATCTGTGGCACCTCTGCATGACAACCACAATTTTCCACCCTCTCAAATCTATACACTATTTAATATTTGGAAAATGTCCAGGATTAAAACACTAACAATTAATCTTCAAATTCAACTCTTCCACTATATTCACATTAGAAACTTTGTCAAACAGAACCTGCCCAATTTTCCTCACCTTCCAACTCCCTCTATGCCAGAAAAATTATTGATCAGTCTTGAGGACTCAGACAGCATTTCCATAATATATAAAATTATTTTACAGTCCCACTCTTTCAAAGATCCAAGAGGACAGTGGGAAAAGGATCTCTCACTCAACATATCAGAAAAGGAGTGGAAAGTAGCAATGCAGAGAATTCACTCGAGCTCCATATGCGCAAAGCATACAATCATTCAATTCAAAATTATATATCGAGCACATCTCTCTCGCTTAAAACTGTCCAAAATGTTTCCAGGGCGAGAGCCAACCTGCGAACGCTGCAATCAAGTTCCAGCCTCACTGGGTCACATGTTTTGGGCCTGCACCAAATTAACATCATTCTGGACCAAAATCTTTAAGTGCCTTTCAGACAGCCTTGGGGTCACAATCCCTCCTAATCCACTAACAGCTGTGTTTGGTGGGCTCACAGAGGGATTTATAGTGGAGAAGGTCAAACAAACTGTGATTTCCTTCACTACACTATTGGCACGCAGACTTATTTTGCTAAACTAGAAGAATCCTAACTCTCCTCTTTTAAGTCAGTGGGAAACCGATGTTATATAATATTTGAAACTGGAAAAAATCAAATATTCAGTTAGAGGATCTGTACAGAACTTTTTCAAAACCTGGCAGGATCTCAATAATATTTTAGAATAAGCTTTTAAAACACTGAGGAAGCAGATTTTCTCCAAATTTTTCCTTTTTTTATCTTCTCCATTTATTTTTAATTAATCTATTTACTTATTTTTACTAGCTTTAAGTTTTACTCTGCTGGCTTAGGTCTCTTTCTCAGGGGTGGGGGTTGATTTGTTTTTGATCTTATTTTTTTAAAAATTGATTTTTTTGTATGGAATGTTATGCGATTTCAATAAACTGTAAAGAGAAAGGTCTCCAAATAGCAGTGCCCATAAGAAAAGCATGACGGTGTTGTGGAAGAACATGTCATATTTAAGTAATGGTGAGTCTTAAGGCCTGCAGTGCACATCCAAGTGAAAAAAATCCTACAGCCTGGCACCATTCAGATGTGGAAGAAACAAATTGTACATATTATTAAAGAAAGGAATCTTATCCTCAATTAGAACCTTTCTGAGTCAAGAACCAGGCAGGAGGAAACTTGTTCACCGCGTCTTTATTTCTCTTCATGAAGAGACATGAAGAGAGAGCATCCAGTTACAGCAATTGAGTAATGGACATTGCCCTGGGCAGAGGTTATCATCAGATGGTCAAGGACTAAAGGCAGACGGCCATTCTTATAGATAACTGAATTTGGATAGCAGTGCTGAGTGTATGCATAGACATCACCTCTAGTTTACTCTGACTGCTTACAAGACATGAGATGTTTTTCAGCAGAGAGAATAAGCAGTTTACATAGCCATACTAAAAGTCTCATGTCACTATTCTCTTGCTCTCCTCAAACATTTCTTAACTGCTGCCCTTAACCTTCTCTTGTGAAGTTTCTATATACGTGATGACCATCAAGTTGTGTTTACAGGACGTCTGCTGATTTCTGTGTATTACATCGGCCAGCTCCTTAAACTGCCTGGGACATTTACTTCACCATTTAAGCAGTCTTTTTACACTTTTCACACAACACTCCATGGGTAAAAGCTACCTGTATATTAATACTTTAATGACTATATTACCCTTGATGTTCCGTTATTCTGTCACACAGAATGTAACGCTGGCTCATTCAAGAGTCAAACTTGTAACCAGTTGACCTTTTAATGCTTCTGTGCTAAAATGGGTACAAAACTGTAACACTTTGTTCTTTGTTGAACTAAAATGCATTTTCATAAAAATATAATTTGTTGAAATAATAGCACATTTCACAAAATGTTTTTAAAGAATGTTGTAGTAAGCAGTGTGTTACGAAAGATCAGTGTTGAGCAGAAAATGTATGTACTTAATATACAGTTCTTAATGTATTCAGATTTGCTTTCTGATTGAATACTCCAAATGTATAACTTATTATGAATATTTTTTGAATACATTCATCCATCCATCCATTTTCCAACCCGCTGAATCCGAACACAGGGTCACGGGGGTCTGCTGGAGCCAATCCCAGCCAACACAGGGCACAAGGCAGGGAACCAATCCTGGGCAGGGTGCCAACCCACCGCAGGACACACACAAACACACCCACACACCAAGCACACACTAGGGCCAATTTAGAATCGCCAAGCCACCTAACCTGCATGTCTTTGGACTGTGGGAGGAAACCCACAGGAACTAATATATAACATAGTTCATAGAAATTGTATAACAAGTTAAACATATTTAAATTAAATTGTGACCTGAAAATGCACTTCCATTTCACAAAAATCAGAAGGTCTGTGTTTACTGTTCGTCAAAAACAGAGGAAAACAGCTTTTTCAGGGAACTTTTATTAATAAAGTTTAATATTTGAAAACAAAACAATAAGCATATCCCAGAGTGTTTGTTTAGCCATTTCACACAGGCGTGTAAATTCTAGATGGTATGCTTTGTGTTGTGTAACTATGGCTCATCTGGTCAGATACAGTTAACCACTGATCACAGTTCAAATCCAATTTTAACTTTATTGGCCTTTTCAAGCTGTAATTAGACTCAAGAGGCTAAAAAGCAAACAGAGTAGAATCAGCAGAGTGTCACAAGCTCTTTGCACATTTCCTCTACATCTGTAGTGCTGCTGCTTAAAACATCAAGTAATTACTTGACAGGTACTGGTAAAAGCACAAACAAATATAAATCAACAACAAACACTTTTAGAAAACTGGGTAAAGGAGAAAAAGATTTATGAAAAATTTAGAGCTCCTAAAAGCAATAAAAAACCCGCCATGCCATGCCGCTGCTTCCAGGACGGTAGAGATAAAGAGAAGTAGAGCCAGGCTTCATAATAGGGAAACATTTAGAAGCAGACTTCGCAGTGCTTGAACGTTACATTAGCCAGCCACACACAAAACACAAACAGCGAACGAATGAAACACGAGGTGAATGATCCCCAGACAACAAGTGCTATGGAGAAACTGATTGAATCTGTGGATACAGAGGTGACTGAACATGATTTTTTAAGAGGTGTAATTTAATAGTATTCAGTCTAAAAACTATTGAGTATCCCCTCTCTGTATTCAGTGTGCGTTGATATACTTCGCTTCATGTTAGATTGCTGATGTTCACGTTTATCGCGTAGATTATGTATCTCAGCCATTCCTACTGGCCAATGCACCACTCCAAGTACTTGAAACATGACGACATATTGATTGCTCTGAAAATGTTGTGTCCCACAGGATGGTTACGAACAAACAAGGAAGATAAAGGGAGCAAAGTTGTTGTTTTATTTATTTTTTCAAGTCATGCTTGTGCAAGTCAATTCAAGTTTCAAGTCTTTAACCGTCAAGTTCAAGTCAAGTCAAAAGTCTTTTTATTTTGTTCAAGTCAATCACAAGTCATAAAAAGTGTGCCTTGATTCAACTCGAGTCCAAGTCACTGGAGTCAAGTCCCCACCTCTGCTCTTATCTCTTTCATTCTCCTCTGTACACTTTGTCTTCTCCTGTGCTTCTTAATGTTTAATCTTCGATGGCTCCTAAACACCACAGACCTGAAGCTGCTGTCACCATTGTCCTCTGCTGAGGTAGCCAGTCTCTATCCTTGGTCACTGCTGACTCTAATTTCCTGACTTGTCTACAATCTCCGGCCCAAAGCCTTCTTGTTGTTTGTTCACACAGTAGGCCTGCACCCCGTGTTTTAGCAATCTTGTCTTTCATAGTTGTCTGTTGTTCATTTGTCATGTTATTGTGAGCAATAGAGGACACCACTGACCCCAAACTTCATATACAATCTCACCAACTCAGCCCTGGGTTCAATTCAAAGTGCTTTTATTATATACAGCTCCTTTTACAGGCTGTAATAATCAATTGACCACAATACCGTTCATCCATTTGTCCTTCCCTCTCCCTGCAATCCTCCTTATGTCCTCCAGCAAGTGTTGTCCACTTCCACTTGACTCTGACCTCTAGAGTTGGATAAGGTGGCTTCTGTTATATTTCACCCGGGAGTACTCCCAGCTCCATGGGATCATGGGAAGCAGTTCTGGGCCAGGTTACTGCTCCATAGAGTAGTAAAGTCCTTTCATTGCAGTGCTCCCTAGCAGATACTGAGGTACGCAACAGGGCTGTGTTCTACAACTGCATGTCCCATGTAGCCCTGTGGGTGTCCAAATTGGGGACAGCCCAGGCGAACACTGCCACCTAATGTACTGGGGGACTGGCTGCTCTTTAAATGTTGTGTCCCCTAGTCCATTCATTATTTTCTCACTCCATATGGGAAAGGAAACAGGAATCACCCCACCAGAGATGAACATCCAAGCAAGCTGTCCTTTCCTACCGGTTTCTCAGCTGGATTAAGGTCCACCATGATGCCAGCCCATCCATTATGACTTTTATACTTTATTGATTTTGCTCCTGGCTAAGTAAATTAGAGAGAAAACAAGATAAATGCCCAATTTTAAGAAGCAGTCCTGTCCAAAGGTCATTGATCGAGAGTCCCCTGCCTTACTACTGTCAGATTTAATAAAACTTGACGTGTCTCCCTGTCTGACGTGTTAGGCCATGTACTTTTATTTCAATTTGTTCATTCACTCCTCTGATATTTCAAATCAATATGAGCTTTCATCCAGTGAACATCTTCTCAGCGTGCACCATGAGAGATTTCACTTTGGGCTGCGTTAGCTTCATTTAATTTGATTTAGTTAATTATTCTTGTACTCTGCTGGTACGTGTCTGCTGTCAGGTTTTTGTCTAATCTGCGGTGTTTGCTGTTTAAGTCTGTCAGCCAATGGTAGCAGCAGTTTAGGATGCAGTAAGTGACTTCTCACTTTTCTTCTCAGTCTTCCACTTGAAAGGCTTGATGGCATCATGTCTGGTATGGCAAAGCATTCAAAATGCAAACTTCAGCGTATCATGAGGACAGCAGAAAGGACTGTAGGCCTGAAACTGCACACCATTGAGGACCAGTGGACCTCAGGGGTCAGGAAATGTGCAGGAATTCAAAGAGCACAGCCACCCAGCTGCTTGGTAAGAACTTATGTAAGAACTACTGGACACTCCGAGGGCTTCTTTCTGTCCTATCACAGCCCCTCTGGTCAAACTCACAGTGTGTGGTTCATGTCTGTCTCTTCTTGAGCTCCACTCTGCTCCATCCAGCCAAAATTAGGTTTATTTTATAAAGGCTGAGTTGATATATTACTGGGTATGAGTGCAAGTCTACATTATCAAATTTATATAATAATAATAATAATAATAATAATAATATGTATTCATTTGTAGGAAATCAGAGCTTGACATTTGTATCAACAATAACCTGCTGTTCCTTTTCTCTTGAGAGAACTGTTCTACTTCAGGAAAAGATGGGTCTTTCACCATAAATACAGCAATTGGGGGACTTCCATCACTTCACCAAATGAACAATCCACAGTTTTATGTCTTCTTAGTTCAGTGGAACTAATTTAAGAATTTCCATGACAAGTGTGGTATCTTTATTGGCATGTTTGGACTTATATTAATGCCAATGCTTTGGTTTTTGGACTGTTTTCAGACGGAGGTGTTTCTGTTTTGATGTCTCTGCAATATCTTTTTATAATAATACATGGTAATGGAGCAGGTCCCAGGTATACTTATTTAGTGGAATAACTGGGGTTTAAAGTGTGGGCCTGCTTGTTGTCTGTGTGTATTTCTAGGGAGTAAATGGAACGGGTGTGAACTCCATTGAACATTGTAGAGCCACATACAGTATTGTCCCAGTTCACTGAGCTTTAATCTCCGGACTTATAAAAAATAAGTTTAGAGGTGTGAGGGGAAGATAAATCATTCTTTCTTCTGGAATGCATGCTCATGCATTTCTAGTATTCCTTTCTTCACTGTTTTTATAACTTCAGTCTTTTCTGTTACTGTTTATAATTGTGAGTCTACTATTAATAAATTGTTAATTACTGTATTGATTAATTGTCTGCTATCTTAGTAATTCATGCTGTATTGATATGAACCCTTTAACTGTGGACACACACTGGAACTCAGCCTCCGAGTTTTGCAGTCTGAATATTCATATCTGACAAGTATTTTTTAGGTTGTGAATTAAATGTAACACACGCTATGTGTGTGGCCTTTTATTCATGTAACACAATCTAAGAAAGCGTCTTAGCTTCTGAGGTTTGATTGTAAAGCACACACAAGTTAAACAGGATGTGACCTCTGAGGTTACACATACAAGTGACTATTAGCCAGAGTTCAATACATTTCTAAGGGTTTTGATGGTTTGCAGGCATGGGCTGGGGTCCTCACCTAGGTGGTCCCTAGTTCCTTGTCTGGCTGGAAGGGCAAGGTAGTGAGTGGCCAGAAAAAGAAACACAGACTTCCTAACTCAACCTGGAGTTCTGCATGAGATGCCATCATAAAAATAAAAGTGGGTACACTGGTGTCCAAGCAGGTATGGACAAAAGTCCCTTACACAGCTGAGGGGCCAGTGTAATGGAAGTACAGGGAGAAACAACATACCGAGATTACATGTTCCTCTGACATTCCTGGGCCAGAGTACCTATGTGCACACCTGCAGGGCATGTTGGGAACTGTAGTCCTGTGGGACAGCCCTGCTGGGTTCAGTGAGTGCCCACAGGGGGAGCCACAGGGATTGACTGTCCCTAATCATGGAGTTTCTGCCAGACCCAGAAGTGCTTACTCCATGCAACTTTAAGGCATCAGCAGTACTCCAGGATCCTGCATAAAAGGAGCAGCTCTACCTAAACCTGGGGACTTGGAGTCGGGTGTTAAGGAACAATAAATCCCACCTAGGAGGAGTGGAGGATGAAAATAAAAAGAGAAAGTGAAGAGAAAAGAAAAAAGAGTGGAATTGTTTGGTTTTGTGAAACCTAAAGAAGCCTTTGTAAAGGTTTCTCTTTAAAACAAAACTTCTGAATCTGTCTGGGGTTTGGGGCTCTGATGCTCCCCCTATAGGTCATAAGGTGTGTAACCTAAAAATTTACAAATGATAGCAAGTGAGGCTAACTCAGATATTATAGTAACATACAACTAATTTATCGCATAAAGGTAAAATGGGCCTTTTGGACTAAAGTCATTAATATGGAGTCAGGACACTGGTCCACACTACTACGCCTCATTGGTTAGGAGACGTGAGGCCGCAGTGAAACTGGGTGAGTTGAAACTTCACATCTGTCTAAACTCATAACCAGATGAAAAGTGAAATATTTATGTCTTGTGCCACATACTGTATTACTACTCACTACTACAGTTTATAATGTTCAGATGGTGTCCTGTACTTGCATGTTGTGCTCTTAGTTGTGTTCACATTTTAGGCCTATGGCTGTAAAACCAGCAGAAATTCTGAATAACTTCTTGGATTGACATTTAAGATGGGGGCAGTGTCAGCTCTGGACCAGCATTGAATACCCCTGAGCTGGGCTGTCCTCAATGTTCCACTGTTGTGAGTTTTCTTTCTGATTTTCTTTCCTAGTACTTAGTGGTGGCTCTGCAGTATAGGCTATTGCCCCCCTGGCATAAGCATGTGTACCTGCAGCCACCTGAGATGTGGAGAAGATGAAGTGAGCCAACACAAGAATGTCCTGTTTAAGATAGCACATTGATGGACTCCATGGTGTTCAGATTAGCTGCTTTGAACCTCTGATTGTTTGTTGCCTCCTTTGTACTCACCGGTTGTTATTTTTATACGGTGAGTCCTCACCTAATGACCTACCTGTTTAACAACTGCGCAGACTTGTGACCAGCTCTACGACCAGTCAGCATTGTACACTGTACGAGAAGTTTGGTCATGGTAGCGGCAGCGTAGCATCTCAGCATCAAGCATCTCTCATCTCCCTTTCTCAGTCTCAGTCTCATTCCCGCAGTCTGTCAGTATTCGCTACACTAGTGTTCGCAATCTCCAAGAATACATATTTCATTTTACACTGCATAAAGAATCAGCTTGGGAGGAAGTGACAGAAAAGTGTATGCAAGGCCTATGGAAAAAATGCCTAAACTGGTTTGTGAATAATTTCAAAGGGTTCAATGTCATAAGTAAAAAAAAATGTGGAACTTGCTACCATGCTTAATTTTGATGTTGAAGACGAAGAAAAATTAGTAGAATATGTTGAGGGAGAGCTAACTAATGAAGATTTAATAGAGTTGGAAGCACAGCAACACTTGGAAGAAGAAAGATTAGAAGACGTAAAAAAGAAGTTCACTGTAAAGGTGATAGCTGGTGTGTTCTCAAAAGTGAAGCTGATTTCCTCTGTTCTGTTAGTTACCATATATAGTACACTACTGTATAAACATTTATAAATATACTAAGAATGATATAAATGGTGCAAGGGTGACATTAAAACAATATCTAAAGATGGCTGACACAAACAAACCAGTGCAATATGATACTCGAAATACCAGTAAGGGACGGCTTCTCGCTTATCGGCCAATTCACTTAACGACCAAGTCGTAGGAGCAGAACTCGGTCATTAAGTGACATTGAGTGTCTTATGTGCTCTTTTCTTTGCCAATTGTGTTGGGTGTGGTAATGCACTTTATCATTGCATGCTCCCAACCGCTCTCTATCTCTCTTTGGCCGTCCAACCAGAGTTTTTGCTATTAGGTTGGACATTCTGATTCTCTGCTGTTATAAATAAGTGATCTTTAATTTTTATTGTCTTTTGTAAGCCATTGCTATTAATATGAAGCATTTTGAGCTGCTGTCATGTATGATAAAGTGCAATAAAAATAAATGGCGTTATTGTTATTGTAGCTCCTTGTATGCAGGAATTTATTTCCAAGCTTTTTTTCTGACATTGCATATTTTTTAAAGATATATTCCATTATATTTTCAAACAATGAACACACCCTTTAATATTTCTGAGTCTCCGTGATGTTATTCTGCATGTGCTGAGAGGCCACAAGAGCGTTTAATGGACATGTGTGATATAAGCAGGACATACTCCATCATGTGAGGACTGGCAGAGGAGAGGAGAAGATTTGCTCACATTTACAATTATCTTCATTTTTAATAGTCCATAATATTAAATTTAACTTTAAACACATCTTACACTAGGCAGTCATTATGTCACTCAGTAATGAACAAATCCAGTTTGGTAAATTGATGGACACCTTATGTTACTCAGAAACATGTGACCATTCACTGGACTGAGGGGCTACACCACTTGGGAAAGCCAGCTTCATTAAAATTACAATATCAACACACACAACTTGGACAAAACGAGATCTCCTGCACAGCACACAGTCGTCCTCATGATTATTATTAATGCTTTGGGCTTTTCCTGAAGAAGCACTCAAGAATATGCACAGCAGTTTCTCTAAGCACACAGCCATGTATAAATTTGAATTTCATAACTGACATCAGACTGCGGAGTGATTCTCAATAACTGAAGTGTAACAGCAGACAAGACATCACAAAATGGACACTGCAAGCAGAATCAAGTAAACATCAGAGCCTGAACTGCACAAACAAACAGAACAAAAACGTTTTGATGTCCAGAAATGTATCTGATATAACAAAACATGAGAGTCACATAACCCAAAAACACAAACCTCCCTGTAAGGATCTGGAGTCCCAAATGACATGTCTCTGCCTGGACTGGTGGCTCCTTCATTCTACTGACAGATTTCTGTCATGACATTTCAATATTTTTGGAGATAATGCAAAAATTAAGAAGAGTCTAAGGCAGTGAATGTTTAGCATTCCATGAACAAATTATATTTTATATTAAAGTCCATACTGTCAAGGCGGTGTAGGGATCATTTTCTATCTGTTAGCTTTTTATTTGTTTTTTAAAACAACTTTGGAGTAAGTGAAGGATTACACTCAAGTGTCCTTACCTTTGGATTCATATCTTGCTTTAAGTCCTAGAATAAAGAAATACAGGAATATTATGAGAATAAATATGAAATTTGAGGCCCCTTTATATTACCAAAGTAAGAGGGTCAGCAGCAGGGTCTGTACGCACCTCTCATTCTCCTCCATTGAAATACCAGCAAAGCCGCCACAGCCACATACAGAAGCAACGATAACCAGAAGACCACCGACCAGCCTGAGACTCCTGGGGAGAAAACTGAAAAAAGAAGGAAGAGAATGTGAGAGTCAGGAGACAAGGGTCTCTAAAGACATTGTGAGATGAAATCAGTGTGAGATGAACTAAATACACACACAGGACACACGTGTGGTTTGGACCTCAGCAGGCGCCATGGGCTTTTCAGTATGACAGTAATGCAGAAATCAAAAGATACTGTAGCTCTAATTAGGAGCAAAATGAAGCCCCTATGTGAGTAACAATCAAACATCCAATTATTGCAATGGTTTTGAGTTCCAGTACTGAACAGTAGAAAGGGGAGAAAGAAAGTGGACCTTCCTGAATTTACCCAGGCCATGGGAGAAGCCTCTCTGTCTGATATTCAAGAAAAGAATTGAGAACCGGTCACAAAAAGGAGCCTGAGAGTCTTGTCAAGCCTTGTGACCAAGTCTATCTGAGAGTCTTCCACAGAAGGTGTAACAAACCAAGGTCCTAGTAGATGGAAGTGTACTGAGAGCAGACTATGTGAGTCAAGACCAGGATGGACAGGAATCAACATCAGAATATGAGACAGTCCTTCAGGGGCAGGATTCTTTGCCAGTGCATGGGAGCTCATCTTCAGAGAGATCAGTTCCTGGCACTGTGGGTTCGATGAGTAGAGAAAAGAGATCTGATCCTTTGCCTGGCACTAATACTGGGATTCACCCATTGTACACAACAGAATATTGTTTCCACTGCCCAAACAGAATTCGCCCCATTGATTTCTCAGATCTCCAGTTCAACATCTAGCAATATTGAGAAATGACCAATGGACAATGAAAAGACACTTGTAGTACAAAAGTCTAAAAGAGTTAAGAAGGAGAAGAGCCTACAAATGACAATGGAATGATGGAGTTATGGAAAAAAGACCAGAAAAGTGACTGGTATAAATGGTCCACTTAAACTGACAGAAAAAAGACATGTGTGCCAAGGCCAAAGTAGCAATTGTGGTAATCCCCTTGCCTTAAAAAATAAAGACATACAGTATGAACAGTGGTTTAAGGATATAGACTTCTGTACTCATCATGTACAGAACAGCATGAACTAACTATACTAAAAAGGCTTTGAAAGCATTAGGAGAACAGCTGGACGCCACTAGTCATATGAGAATGCAGAACTGACAAGTGATGGACTGGATGCTATCAGAAAAAGGTGGCGTGTGTCACATGTTTGGATGTCAGTGTCGTACATACATACATACGCAGTAATACATCACCTGAAGGATCTTTTACCTTTGCAATGAATCATCTCATAGCACTTTGCGAGGACGTGACGGCACACGCAGGACATGACCAGAATGCTTGCGTCTGGTTTAAGGGGACCACTGTTAACCAAGGCAGGCTTTATAGTTGTCATTTCACATTTGAGCTTTGTATTTGTGTTCTATTGCCTACTTCCCTTTCTTAGATGATTCATTACCAAATCAGCCATTCACCAAATGACTATATGAATAATTGATCAGCAAGTTGTGGAAGCAAATTGTAATCTTGTGTTTTCCTTCTATAAAGTTCTGCAGTAAGGATACATGATGAAGCACTCCTGGGTGCACAGTGCTGGTAACCTCTGCCCAGGAGAGGACCCTCTAGGGTGTGCAAAGTACCTGGGCTGAAGCACTTTATCCATGGTAACATTTTTCTTCAGCCAAAGAACTAAACTGATAAAGAATACATAATTATACAAATAATAAACCTAAACAACAACTATAACATAATAATAGCTACGTTAACAAAAATGGAATTCTCATGTAAGTTAGACTAGTAACCTTGGCTTAGACATGACATTTCTTCTCTTGAGTCATTTGTATTAGGACCCGTGTATAGACCCTCTTAGCACTCCATCCACCCCCTCACCATGTCTCCCAGTGCCTGTCCATCCCAGTAGCCTTCATACTCCTTTTTTCCTTACTCTGCCTTCTCCCACTTTCACATGGAAGTCACTGGCAATTATAACCATGTCTCATTAAGGGATGGGGTCCAGGACTTCTTCAATGCTATTGTATGAATCTTCCACTTGATTGTCTCATGCTGCTGATGTTGGTACACACACCTTGGTGAGTGAAATGGGTATTTAGGCTTAAAGAATATCCCGCATGATATCACTCTGCCTGACATTGCATTATAACCCATCATTCACTTAGTCCTCTTATAGTTTATAAGAAAAATTCCCACTTCACATTCATGCTTTGTACTGCCAGAACACCAATTCAAGTCTTGAGTTTTGAAGGCATTTGTCAAAATGCTTAACTATTTTCAGGGTTCTTTTTTCCCTTGCGTTCATCCTGTCACTGTCCAAATGGTGAACTTAAGCTGGAGACTTTCCATGTGTTAGTTTTTGGTCCCTCACATGCTTAGTCATCAGAGGATTGAATTGCTGAGTAATTGTTGTAATTCTTGCCTACTCTAAAAGTTTAAAATGACCCCTTGCCTCCAAAATCTATCCTCAGGTTTCAAATGAGGCCTAACAGTCATAAACAGTCCTCTCCCCAAAGCTCAAGAAGCAGGTGTCACAGCATGCACACTCCTAACAGACAGGGGTAAAGGCTTTAAATCAATAAAAAACACAAATGCTCAAAAAAGAGAAAGGAAACCATAAAACCTCTGGCCCACAATAGCCAAAACAACATTTCTTTTCATATTTAAGAATGTAATACTGAAAATATATTTTAAAAAACAAATTTGAACAAAAGCAATATTGAATTGAAAAATGAAGTGCAAAGGCCAAACCTAAACAACAAAGGATGTCCATATTCCAAAACTCTAGTTTTTAACACAATAAAGTTTAAGACCCGGAAAGATCAGAAGAAATACTTAATATACCACTAAACAAGAGAGGGCCAAAAACAGCAGTTACAGAAGAACAAAGGTCTGAGGTGGTCTCCCAGCAGTAGTCTCAAGAAAGCCTGTCTCTTTAAGCTCAATGTCAAAAATAGAAAGGACAGAACACAGAGAACAACTGAGCATACTATTAACTTAATACAATAATATAAAATAATAAGGAAAACAGAATATTGTAATCACTAATCCAATTTTGGAAATAGAATACAAAGACCAAAAAACGGGTGAGACCCTGGCTATTCATCTTGGTGATCTTCTTTCCCAGTTGCCCTGGCCTATAGTGCCTCAGTCAGAGTCAGTCTGATAGGAACATCCCTGGAGCTACGAGATGCCACCCAGTTGTCCTTATCATTGTTGTGTGCTTCCATAGTATGTTTGAGTAAAAGTAGAACCAGTAGGAACCAAAGCTCTTTTCTGGCCAGCGTCCTCAGTCTGGCTGCCCCAGAAGGTGTTGCACTAGATTTGTTAATTTATTCATGAAAGTCAAAGACCGGGAAACACGTCTATTTAGATGTTTTGACGTGAACTTTAAAGGCATGTTTGAGAAATTAGAGAAATTAGAAGAACACATCAAAGAAAATAGATTCAAACTGAAAATGCTTACCGAACCAGATTAAAGACGTTACAGATCAGCTGGATGACGTTAAGCAGGCATTCACAGCTCGAGTTGAAACAGCGGAACAATTGGCGTCTAACGCCGATGAAAAAGCCACAGCTGCGAATTCCGAATGCAAAAAACTCGGAGACTGACTTGCGGCCCTGGAAGATGGGCACAGAAGAAATAATATAAGAATTGAGGGTATACCTGAGAAACGAAAAAACTCAAGCCCAATGAAATTTGCCGTAGAATTACTGTCTAAAATAATTGGAGATGATTTTAAACTCGACATTGAGATAGCAGCTGCTTATCGCACATACAGTTCTAGTACCTTTAAACCTAGGTCTTTTATTGTCCGCTTCGAGCGACTATGATGTAAGCTTGATGTGGTGGCACTTCTCAGACACAAGCAAGAAATTATATTTGAAAATAATCTTATTCGTATTTTTCCCGACTTCTCACCATCAACAGCTGCAAAACATGCAGCCTACTCGGACATTAAAAAGTTGCTACGGGAAGCCGATATCAAATACAGCCTCTTGTATCCCGCCAAACTGAAAGTGGAAGTTCAAGATCAATATCATATTTTTTCAAGCAAAGAAGAAGCCAAAAAGGAATTAAAGAAGCTGTTTCCGACACTCTTTTGAAAGTTAATAAGGAGCCGTATTATATGAAGGCATGGGAAGGACCTGCCATCTGCTCTCTGGATCCATATTTAAAAAGAGACTGGTATTATAATTATACATCCTTTTCTTTATCTGGACATTATATGTTTATGTCTTAATCAGAGTTATAGACGTGAGTGTGAAAGTGTGGAAGTAATTAAAGTAGGATTTGTTTTTTTTATTACCTTAAATTAGACTGTTTAACATCATACACTTGGTTTATTGCTATTTATACTATTTATACTATTATAGTAGGAATTACCATGTTTATCCTAGACTACTTTATAAAATCATTCCCAGGGTTCATTATTTTTTTGATAATATTTTTTATATTTAATATTTTAATTTTTAAAATTGCTGAAGATTATTTTAAGCTTAGATTGTTAATGATTATATTTTCGGCAGATAGTATTAAGAATTCAGTTGCAATAGATATCTCTTTGATTAATTCTCTAAGGCCGCTGCGGGGTGGTGTTTGTTTTGTTTTGGACGTGCTCTGTCTCTTCGTATGTCAGAGGACCGGGACATCGTGAAGTCGGATCTACCCTCATGTGGTGAGGCAAAATGGGGGGGTGGGGGGATAAAGGGGGGAGAGAAGGAGAACAGGCTATATCTAATCTATTCTTCTAACCTATACTAATAAAAGGCAAAGCCCTCACTGACTCACTGACTGACTGACTGACTGACTGACTGACTGACTCACTCATCACTAATTCTCCAACTTCCCGTGTAGGTAGAAGTCTGAAATTTGGCAGGCTCATTCCTTACAGCTTACTTACAAAAGTTAGGCAGGTTTCATTTCGAAATTCTACGTGTAATGGTCATAACTGGAACCTGATTTTTGTCCATATACTCTAATGGAGGAGGCGGAGTCACGTATCGAGTCATCACGTATTACGCCTCCTACGTAATCACGTGAACTGAAAACGAGGAAGAGATTTACAGCACAAGTCAAACGCGGGAACGAAGGTAAATGACGTTAATTGTTGACTGTCTTTTAATACTGTGTACTTGTTGAGTGTCTTTTAATACTGTGTAAGCATACATATTAACACATGTGCAATTAAACGTGTGCATTTACGGGGTGATTTCTCAGGCTTAAAAGCTCGCCTTTTATTAAAAAGGTAAAACCAAACTCTTTTCATTCTGAAGGGCACAAACCACGTTAGATTTCAGCCGTTAAACGCGCAAAAATGTCAGTACACCAGATAAATAAGCGCAACATATTATCAGTTGTATTGTATGCTTACAATACATATAGAAATGTGTTAATCGTTAACTAATATTATGGGATGGTGTTTTTTGACTTGCGCCTTGATTTAAACGATTGCATGTCTTGGTGGGTTTGCGTAGCTTATTGTCAATATCTTTACACATCTTTTTAAGACTTAATTTAAAAAGGTTTTCTTTTCTTCTTAATTAAAATTTAAAAGCAATACTTCACCGCTGCGAAGCCCCTCTAGCGCTGACGTCCGACGTTCGATTACCGTAAGCGAGTGCAGTGAGTGTGTACGCCTGATGAGCCAAGAATAAGGGGGAAACAGGTGTCGCGTACTCTTTGCATTATTTGACAGTAAACTATTTTCATCCATTCTATGATCTGCTTCTCACAACTGAAGGCACCGTGGCTGATGTTACCTGACTTGCTGGCCAACCATAAGCGTT